>NC_066313.1:87229695-87329695 GCF_022539315.1 Serinus canaria | reverse complement strand
AGTAGGTCCTTGCTAAGAAAGGATAAAAAAAGATGAAGGAAGTTTATAAACATTGAAGGAGCACACTTCTAGGAGAGGCTTCCAATCAGAGGAGAATGGGGACAACATCTGAAATGGCTGATAGTAGTTCTATTATATAGAGAGAGTAATCCCAGAGCCTGTAATTCAAGCATGTGATTAAGGTTTCCTCTGCTTCCTTTGCTGATAAAGGCAAGGGAAGATTGAAGAGATTTGGTCATGTATTTTTATTCCACATATTGCTAGTGCTTAAACTGAATCTATGTTTTAGGGTTCTTAATCACAAGCAAGGCACAGGATGAAATCTGTGATTTGGTTTGGCTTTTTTTACTCCAGATATACAACTTGGCTTTGATGAAGAGTGGGGAGGAATTTGGCTTTTTCCTTCCTTTGGAAGACTGAAAACTAGCCACAACTAGCAAAAGGACTTTTCATTGACATCTATAGTGCTAGCAAATTGTCTTTTGGTCAGTGGTATGTGCCTTGCTTATGCATTGAGGACTAAAAAAATTGTGTTATGGGACACAGAGAGGATTTTTCCCCCCATTATACCACCAGGGACTGCTGACTTGTGGTTTTTTCCCTTCTGTATTGAGGTCTGCTTCCTTGAATCATATGGTCATTTTTACCCCAGAACTGTCATTATATTTCTCAATTGGAAGTCCTCTCATCCTGCAGGTAGAAATTTTGTAAAATTCTAGTCATTGTTCTAAAGGGATGAAGATTGTTACATGGGATCAGGGGCAGTTTCATGAACTTTGGTCTGGGGACATCTGGATGATATTGATCCAGGGGGTGTCTTATTGTCATATGACACAGCAAAGCAAACTTAGCAAACAGAATTTAACCCATCATCAGTGGAGCGTTCTGAGAATCATTCACAAGAATTTAGGAGGTGATGAACTTAAGAGGGTTAGTCTTCAATGCTGTTCTCCTGAAAGGACATGGCTTCAGAGGCTGTATTTAACCAGACACACACCTTTGTTTAAAATACAGACTTTATTAGTGTCAGCTATGATTGTATGTCTCGGTTTATCACCTACACTCCTTAATTCAAAGGTCTGTACTAGAAAAGCAATTGCTCTACCATTTTCTCAGTAGGGCTACTGCAGCAGTGCTTAACATTCTAGACTGGTCTACTTATTTTTGAAAGGACCATCATATATTTGTTTAGACTAAGAGTATAAGGTCAATGAGATTGCTCATGTGTTAAAACTACACACATTGCTGAATCCAGTCTTCCTGCAATTTGAGATTTGCTTATCTGACAGACAGCCAACTTTGCTTTATGGAGATATTTAGGCTGTTAGTCTCCTGGCTTAAAAAGAGGGAGCTGGATTCAGGACAGGGCTTATGAAAATCCTGGCTTAGAAGTCACTTTCAGCTTTAGTAAAAAAACCCATTTTTTTATACCTTAAAACCATCTTGAAAAGCAGATCTTTATTTTTACTCAGAAGATCCTAACAAACCTCAAAATGTTAATGGGAGATACTTGGATCAATATGACTTGAAGTTCGTAACTGAGTCTGGCTGGATCAATCTTCCTTTGCTTCTATTAATTGTGCATTTTACATACTTTATATAGGGGCATGAGAGAACTGTAATATATATATATAAAAATATAAAAAAAATATATATGTATATATATATACACAAATATATATTTATACAAATATATATTTGTATATATATTTATATTAATAAATATTTATATATATAATAAAATACTTATATATATTTATATAAAATATAAATATATGTATACATATGTACAGGCAAAAATGATCTGCCTATTTAATCTAACAGGCTTTATCAAAATTATAAATAGACCTAAAGAAACAATTAGGGAAAGCATGGTTAAAATTTGCCTGAAATGTCAAACTGATGAGTCAAGCATTGTGTTTATCTCTTTATTAACCCAAAATACTAGGCACAATACAGAATACCATCAACCAATCAGGCTGCCCATGAAAATAATGCCTTGTGAATCACCAAGACTGCTGAAAATAACAGTCGTCACCAATAAACCCATCTAATAAACTTATGCACATCATCTTCCTGACTGGTTTTAAATGATGAACAGTATTTCTCCACCTGACCCTCCTACCAAAGAAATGATTCAATTTCTCAGTTTTAAAGAGCACTCCTACCCACAAAACCCCCTGGAGCTGGAATGAAGAGACTTAAGTACCATCTGATGAAAATATACAACACCTTGTTCCTCAGTGCTTTTGGTAGGCAACCCTGCATGTGTTCAGCCAGAGCTCTGTGTGGAGGATCTCTGTAGGACATGGCCCTGAGAACATGTGGAATACATATGGATGATTACTCAGATTCCTTCTGTAAGAGCAAAGATGAGTACTTGCAGAAAGATCAGAAAAGGATAGGGAGCAGGTTAGTTTATAGTAGCTTTAATAAGCATGGGCGGGATTGAGAGAGCCAGAGGTACAAAGAGGGCAGGTACATTAGTTATGGAACTTTTCCATGGTCACAGTCTCTGTCTGGGGTGTAAAGGACATTAAAACAGCCCTCTGGTGATTCTGCACCTGCTGGGAATGTGTCTGTACAGGTGGAATCCCAGGAGACTTATTAAAGCAGCTTTTAATTTGCTTCACTGCTTTAGGAGAGATTCAGAACCTGTGCTTCTGACCTCTGGCTTTAAGAAACATCAATTGTATTATTTCTCAGCAGGGGTTTGGGCAACGTTTATTTTCTGGATTAATAATTTTTAGTATTCACCTCCTAAAGTAAATGTTTTACAACCTTGAGTGAGGCAAATAAATAGCACACCAGGAAAACCTCTCTGTTTTTCTTTTCTGTGACCTGTTTCTGTGCAGCAAAAGGCTCCTGTATGAGAACTACAGCTCTAATGTATGTTCATAAAATCTTTCATTTATTATTTATATAATTATTTGCAGAGAGCTGTTGCCATGACAACTTTTACACATGGTGAGATAAATCCTTACATAGACAGTAGTCACGACTCCAAACACTGTCACATGAAGATAAGTCTACATGGACATTTCAGGCTTTGCCAGATTTTTCTAAAGTATTTATTGATACAAGAATAACTTTCTTCTGCTAAATTATAGAAAATAGCCTTGTTTTAGCCTGACTTACTGAAAAAAAAAGTTTAATGAATAATTTTTTTCCATCCATCTGCTTATCCTCTCCTAATAGCCTCCAAATCTGTTGACATAATTTCAATTTTCTTTCACTATGATGAATATACTTAAATATACTTAAATCTGACACACTTCACGGAAAATGGTTGTATGAAGGTACAAGAGTACTGAAATAATGTGTTACAGAAATAAATATTGCTCCTTTTGTACACTTGTTCAGATAGCATCGAACTGGCCAAAACTCATGTTATTTTTGTTGTAACTAAAGGGGAATCAAGGCAGGAAAGGTGGAGCTGTGGGAAGGTGGAGGCATGAAGGGTTCTGATGGAGACTGGAGATGTGGCAGGCAGGACAAGAGGACTGTTCTTGTGGTGATGGGGCTGTGGGCTTGCAGGACACAAAATAAAATGAAATGAGAGCTTCATTGAATTCTGTCACTCAAGGACAACAACCTCCAAATCGTACAGCCTAGAGCAACCTCCAGTTTGGAGAGCCAGAGCTTAGCAACATCTGAGGCAGTCCAGGCTGCTTGGCTCCTCCAGTCTCTTTGGGGCAGAGACTTCCCAGCATAATGAATTACACACACTACATGGACAGGGGTTAGGAGCTTCCCAAAGAAAAACCCAGGCAGTCAGCTGGCACCACAGCCTGGTGCTTTGGCTTTGTCCTGGGACAACCTGAAATGGATTTTGATCCTTGGACCGAAAGAAATGGAGCTCTTCTAAGTTTCACAGCTTCTTGCCACTCAACAGTGACACCAAAACCCACCAAAAACTCTCCAAGCTTCTCAACATCTATTGAATTATGGGGATCTGGTTTCATATTTTGAAATACAATATGACTTTCTTTGGAAATGCAATATTTGTTTGGAAATGCAATAGTAGATATATGGATGTTAGTTTTTGTTGAGCAATTCTATATTTATGTGTGCACTCACTCATGTTAGTTGTTCTGAGGTGTGAGGATTGAGAGAGACACATTTGAATGCTTAAATCTGAACAATTCCAATTACAACATTCCAAAGCAAATGAGAAATAAGGTCAGTCTCTTGCACCATAATGCCTAAAAGCATTCTGTATGTGTTTACTTCACTGACTTCTTTACTGCAGATATTGGTCTCCCTGTTATCAGTGATGTAATTTCAGAATCTTTAAAAGTTATTCCAGCTTTAGGTGTCTTAACCTGAGAATTTGATGCCTGTGATCTGCCATTTCATTTTAATTTGATTTTTATTCACTACAGAACATGTCAAAAGTCTTAGAGTGCATCAGAAGGCTGGAAGATGTAATGGATTGACCATGGCTGGGTGCCAGATGCCCACAAAAGCCACTTTATCACTCCCCTTCTGAGTGGGGCAGGACTGGGTGGCACAACATTCCATCAGATGATGATGAAGAAGGGCAGGTTTCTTTTGTCATCTTAATCTATCCACTGTACTCCTTAAATTCTGCCCTGAAAAAATCACATTTAACACTTTTTCTCTTATCACTCCTCCCTCTTCCACTCTCAAGGAAGCTTGGCAGTCAAAGATTAGTGATTCATGCACTGCAGGACTTTTTAATACTGTCCTGAAATTCTCTAAATTCAAAAGGAATTAAATAAAACATTTTCTAAGAGCACAAAGTAAACCTAATAGCCAAAAAACAGTGTGAGATATTTTCAGGCAATGCAGAAATAGCCAATAAAACAAGCCAGTCAAGGCTGCCAAGAAGCCAGATGCTGTGATAGGAAGAGCATTTTTCACAGCTTTCAGTCAGTGTCATGTGATTTCCAGCTGAGGAAAGAAAGAAGACACTCTAATGGTATTCATTTGTTAAGATGGGTGACACCTTAAGTGTTTAATTTCCTAATATTTTTCTTTAAGGTTTGACGGGAATTTGAGAATAATTAAAAGCCCTTCTGATATCTGGGTCTGATTTTGGTGGCCTCATACTTATCCTCATTCATTTTTAGTACCAGATCACCATAAATGTCATCATAATTCATTAACTAGGCTCTATTTGAACAAGAGTGGGCTGGGACTGAGGTAGAAAGGATTTTGGAAATCAGGCTATTAGGTACTTCAGCAAGCTTTCCCCTATAGTTCTTCCACAAATTCCTGGCACTATGCCTGGCTTGAGCTAGCACTGATAATATTTCGTTTTCTTAAGCAGCACCTTCATTTACAATTTTGTCCAGAATGAAATAATGCACTCAATCTGTAAGTGAAGTGCCTTTTATCTGTGTGTATTTTCCTTCCTCTCTATATGAAGTTCATGGGCTTTTGGAAATAGGCCAATAGAATTAATATTTTGACATGAAAATGGTGAAAAATGTTTGGAACAATATACAAGATCATTTGAATAGTTTGATTTTAACATGGTTTTTAAACAACTTATAACCCCGATATCTTTGGTTTATTGTATCTCTATTGCTTGTGCTACTGAAAAAGTCACAAAACAGAAAAAAAGGGAAGGAAGTTTGATCTGCTTACCTATTCTCACAAACGTGACACCTCATTAAACCTGGTTGCCACATAAGGGGCTTGCATACTTTGAAATATTTCTGAGGGTATTCCTGGGGATTCTAGGAGAGAGAATACCACCTTGATAGAAAGTCAGTCTGCTGAAAAGCAGCACTGCTTCAGGATAGGAGTACAGCCTCCGAGATAAGCAGATTTTGTGATAGTGTCAACAAATAAAGCAACAAAGGTTGGCATACTTCCTGGACACTTTTAGCTAAGGCTTCAATTTCCTTTTTGTCTTTGCAAACAACTTTTCATTATAAACTTTGGAAAATTTCCAAGAGGATTTGGACTTAGACCTATCTTTCTCAAACGGAAATAGATTTTCCTACCTGCAACATTCATGTTAGTGTAATGAGGGCCCCTTTACTGCTACGAGGCTTTTAGGAATTAGTCACTGAACAAACCACCTGTAACTCTCTCTTACTTTCATCCCTCCTGTATTCTGAAAGAGAAAAATCCTTTTATAGACATAGAGAGAGCTGGAGGAAGATTGGAGCATGCCTATTGAGCCACAGAAAGTGAAGCAAAATAATAAAGACATATATTTCCCCTAATATTAGCTGAGAGGTCATGCATCACCACAATTAAACACACAATGTTACTGTTACTCATGGAAAGGGAGGTGCATAAAGAATTTAGAAAACTATACTACAAAAAGAACAACATAAACTTCTTACATACATCTTCTGAAGAAGAACAGAATATTCCTCCCTGTCAGTTCAAGGGCATTTCTCAGGAGCCTTTCAGCTGAAAGAATGACAGTCTTGCTTCACTACTTGGCCCTCTTACCTCAAACTGCAGCAAAGAAATGCATCCTCTTTCTCAGGAAAGATATTCCTTCAAAGATGATGAATGTGAAGGTAAGAATTAGTCAAGGGCCTAATCTGAGTGCAAGAAGTGCAGAAAATGGTGGAAATAATTTATTTCATATTAGCTAGTTAAACTTAGTGATGGAAAACAGAAGATGGAAAACATATCTCTTTACCCCAGCCTCAGTCATGGAAATAACAAGTGTAGAGAAATGGCTTTTGTTTTCTTTTTCTCCTTTGCACTGCCCACAGCATTCCCAGCTGCAGAAAGCTTTCATGCCTCTCTGCCAGAGAAACCCAAAGGCAGCACAGGCCCCAGACTGATCACACTGGCATGCCAAGGCTCATGGCAATTTCAATTGCTGTGCTGTATCGGTTAAATCAACACACCAGTTGATCTGCTGGGTAACAAATTTGAAAAGCTCTTCTCCCTGAAGAGAATAAAGCCTCAGTGTTGTTTTCTGTTCTTTAATGTACTCTTGCAACTATGCACCCTTCCCTTGGGAACAGCAGGAGAAACCAAGCTACTCAAACTGTGCTTGAACTGCAGACACCTCTGTGGAGATAAGAGGCTATGATGAGCTCTCCTTTGCTGATTCTCAGCTTATTCCTGAGAGTACATGTTGTCACAGCAACACACCATCTTTCACAAGAATGACATAATCTCTCCATTGGAAAGACTTTTTTAAACAAGACTGCACTCCCATTCACCTTCTGAAACAATCTCTCAATGACTCTCAGAAACTGAATGTGGACCAGCATGTGTAGCAGAGTGTGTGTCCTTGCATTGTAGGAGGCTCTGGTTGTTATTCACCTTTCTGCTAGAACAAACACCTCTCTCAGCATTCATTGATGCCATTGTGAAATACTGGCAAATTAAAATGCAAATGGTTTAACCTCACACACTGCAACAGAGAAAAGAAACACTTCAGGCTGAAAAGCTAAATTTTCAAAGTGACATATGACAAGGACTAAACTGCCTGAGAACTCAGTATCCAAGTGTGTTGTTTGGTTTTGAATGGAGGCAGCAATTTCATTGAATTATTCCACTTAGGAATACCTCTCTCTGCTGCCCACCCCAGTCCTTCCCTCAGTGGGAGGGATCAATGATACTGGCAGATGACAATCACCTACATCCTTAAAGAACCTCAAGGTTGCCCAAACAGGTCAGTTTATTTGTAACCTGTTCCTTGGAAGAACACATGTTCCTATGACATTACATCAGTTTTTTTGATGGTTAGTCCACTAATTCTTGTTTGCCTAGTATGGTCATGGAGAACTGGTTCTTCTTCACCCTTTCAGTAATTTTCTATCCTTGAAAATTAGCAAAACTGCCTCAAGATCAGATTTTTATTGGAACTCATGACTCATTTCTAGATGGCTTAACCAAGCCGAAAGAGAGCATCTGATGCAGCAACTCAGACACATTCAACTTGAAACAAATGATCATCAGAGTATTTTCAAAGTGAAGTTTTGTTTTGTTTTTTTTTTCTTAACTTCATATGCATTTTATGATTCATATCCCAATACGGAATGAAAACAAGTGTAGGAATATCTGATTTTCACATGGAAATTAAATTTTAGCATCCAGGTGACACTTGTGGGTGGTTTGCCTCCCTGCAGCTTCAAGTCAGAGGATGATGTAGGTGAACATGCAGGTTGTTAGGTGAAAACTGAAAGATGGAACAAATGACCAAACTGCAAAAAGTCCAAAATACCTGTTCTGTTGATTGCTACTGCAGCAGGCAGGTTATTGCAGATTAAGAGTAAATCTGTTTGCGAGATTTATTTCTAATGGGTGAATCTTGTACACTCTCAACTTCACCGTGCATAAATTGATAACGCAATCTGAAAGCCTTGTCTTGCAGCTCACTGGGGTGCAAACTGCTTCTCTGTCTGGGCCAGGGCCTTGACCTGGTTTAACTATTAATTTCAATGGCTACAGTTCTAAGCTTGATCTCTGCCATTTCTCACCCTGTTGGGTTTTGTTGTTTTTTGTGGTTGGGGTCTAAATCCGTGTTCCTGCTGACAGGGTTGCTCTCATCACTGTGGGTCTGAATTTTGAACTTATGCAAGACTCACCTTGTCACCTTCTTAGCATTTAACACTACGAGTAGGTGGAGAAATGTTGCAAGCATTTCAATTTCTTCCAAGCCAATGTCCACCAGAATGCTGAGTTGGCTGAAAATTAATTGTTCACTGCTGTTTTCGGATTAGGCTTTAGTCTTGCAGCATATAACTCATGTTCATATAGGTGGAGTTCTGGGAATGTGTGACTGGAAATGGGATAGTGTAGAAACATCTTTTTGAGTGGAAACTGAGAGTTTGGCTTAGATTGTTGTGCGACCCCTATGTATTTAAGTAATAACTTGGCAATTTCTCCAGCTGCACTGTTGCTTCTGGTTGTGTCTATTCCTTTACAGAGCAATTCACACATGTTAATTCAGCAGAAACCCACCTTAAAATCCACTTATTTTGCTGAAATTTCTCAGGAGGGTGTTGGGCAGTAGTGGCACAAGAGTCAACTTTCCTTGTGTGTACCTTCTTCTGTGGATTAAGGATGAAGCAAAACCTGGCACTTCAAAACCCTTGGTGACCTTAGGGCTAGCAACATCAAAATGAGGTCCCTTGTATGCAGTATGCTCATGTTACTGTAAGGATGATCACTTTTAAATATGCTTATGTTCTGTGTTGTTGTGTTGTTTTGGGCTTCTTTTCAAAATTATCTCCAATTACCAGCTTTCAATTTATAAACAATACTTCCCCTTCATTTGTCACATCCTCCTTGACATTGGCTTCTCAGATTTTTCAGTACTCATCTGCTACCTCACATGATGCTAAATGACTCTCTTATAATACTGGAAAGAACCCTCTGTGAAGTAGTACTAATTTAAATAGTAGCAGGTAGCTGAAAATTAACAGTAATGTACTTAACCAGGGATGTGCAAAAGAGAATGTGACTTTCCAATTCACTTATTGCTAAAAAAAAGCTGCTAAAGTTATAGTACAGCTAGTTTGCATATAATTTATTTTTATATGCAGCACATTTATAGAATAGTTTTGGGATTCATTTGATCAAATGTAGGCCTTCTGCATCAGAGCTAGTTACTATAGGTTTCCTTCACAGCTAGTGGAGAGAATTGCTCTTACTAGATGGCAGTTCACAACATCCTGGTGTAAACTAGGTCATCTGAATCATATCCTAAATTCTACTGCCTGTAAAGGGAAGCCATAGCTATTGGTTTAGATACAGCAGTATTTTACTATGGTGGTACAAAGCCAGAGAAAGACAGGGTAAGGTTTTTTTTCACGTGGTGCAATGTCTGTCATTAGGCTAGATAAGTATTTTTGAGAAAATGACACAAGATTCTGAGTGAGACATTTTTTCCAGTATAAAAGAAAAGATGTAGGTTTTAGAGAAAAACACAAACTGAGAACAATTTCTCAGCATTTATTTAGAAAGAGATGCAAAATTAACTGTTTCTTGCCCTTGGTCTGCCAGTGGCATGGGTAAGAGTGGTGAAGACAAAAGATGGTCTTACAGGATAGAGAGAAGATGCAGGCTGGGGACAGGCTTGTCAAGCTTGTCAAGAGAAGCAAAAGCAGGAGAAGGAGAGCTCACAGGTCAGTGATCATTGCCTTCATCCACATGAATGACAATGTCAACTCGAGTAATGACCAAGAGATTATTTGGATATCTGTTCTTTGTCTGGTTCTGGCTCTCTGGGTTGTTTTGTCCTGTATATTAGGCAGGACATTCAATAAAACATGAAAACAACTCTTGAGAGAGGTTTGCCCTCTGACAGTGGTATGCCTACAAAGCTCCTTTAAATACGTTCTGGTGATTCTTTTGTCTATTTCCTCCTCCATCCTATCTCAGCATGAGGATGTGAATTGGTGCCTCATCCTGGGGTCTACAGGCAATCCCCCTGACAGGTGACCACCTGGGAGAAAATCCAAGGAAAAAATGAACTTCAGAAGAAATAGAATCACAGAATGGTTTGCGTTGGAACAGACCTTAACAATATCTGATTCCAGCCCCTCTCTGGCATGGAAAGGGTTCCTTTCCACTAAACAGGATAATCCAATAGGATAAATCTGTGGGCCAGTGACAGCTCTACACGGTGCTGAGTGACAGGGCTCAGCCTGGAAAGCAAAGGACCCTGCCTGGATCCATGGGAACCCATGGAGCTGCCTTTTTAAATTACTAACATTAAATCACAGGGCTCTGTGGTTGTGTGCCCACAGGGAGCAGAGCAACTCATTGGGGTGGCTCCTTGGAGCTGGACCTGGCCAGTCAGAAGCTGCTCCAGCTGACTTGGACAGACAAAGCTCTTCACTGAAATGTCTCTGCACTCTCTGGCTGCTTGTTAGGCAGCAAATTTGACCGACCATCAAAATTAAACTACTTCTTCAAAATCCATAATCCAATTTACAATATAATTTGCATTTAGTAAATGTTTGTTAATTCTTAATGAGATAAAAGTTGGTAAATATGAGTTATTAAGGCCTGGCAAATATGATTTGATGGCTACTTGGCCAAATTTTCAAAGGAATAATTATAGTAATAGTGAATTAGAGTAAGCTGCATGCTTTTTTTCTGTAAAGACTGGCTAATCAGAGGGCTAACCAAGCATTCTGTGGTGCAAATTTGACCACACAAGCCAAAAGGCTATGCATAGATCCATAAGCACATTTAAAGTCTGCATGTGAAAGCAAATCACCCTGTGATTTAACAAATGTGTCTTAATCTCTATAACAAAATAATTCCATTTTAGCAATTTTTCACTCTAGCAGACTATATTTTGTTCGAGCTTTTTTCAGTTTTATTGTTATGGAAGAAATATGTTCTCATTTGTAAAGTATTTATTTTATAATAATTAAATATCTAAATAAATCTAAATTAAATGTACCTAAAGTATTTAGGTGCTACTAAAACTAACAAACAAATAAAATCTCCATGGAAAGGTATAGTCCCAAATCAAGTTTATTTTGACTGCAGTTTTGTTTAGATTTTCATCACCATTTTTGCATACTAATATTTTTAGTGGGCTTCAAGAGCATGTATCCAAGAGCTGAGGATCTCATATAATGAATCTTTTACATCTGCTAGCTCTGTGATTCCACTGCTTGCTATTGAATAATGTATTAAACTTTTCCAGGCTCCTTCTGTTTGCCATATGAGATCTGTGATAGTTTCTTCATGTTCATTTATTCTCTCCATCTGAGTGAGCTCACATTAACAGCCATGATGCTGCTTTTGTTTAACAACAGAAAAAAATTAATACATAGGTCAGAGAACCTGCCTGGATTTACCTTTCCACTGAAAACAATGAAAAAGCATCTAGCACCTTCCTATTGTCTGTGTCCATGGACACTGACAATACATGGACATGAAAACACCAGCTGCTAAATATGGAGAGCTGTGGTCTTATCTTCCACTAAGACATATTAGCTAATTTCAAGGGAAGCAGAGTTGTCAGCAGTGGCACTTGGAGATCTGTGCTCAATTCCGCTATTCTGTCTTTGTCAGAATTTTCAGGTAAGCTTGCAGCTCATATTTGTTTTGATCGTGTAAGTATTGTAGTGGAAATAAATTACAGGTGGAAAACTTCCTTTTCTATTAATATTGTGCTTTTCATTATGATTGAGACTGCTAAGGAAGAGACCTGGATATCCCATTACTCCAGAGGAACAGCAGAGATGGTCGATGAACTATATTGCTATATAAAGCTATTGGGAATTAAAAGCTAGGTGAGGTATGGCAGGGCAGCCATTTCATCACTCAGTATATTCACTTGAAAAACACAGGAATAAAGGGCTCCCAGAAGTTAAGTTTTGCAAAGAAAGAGTGTGGCTGACATGCTTGTGAGAAGGAGAATTTGGTGTGATTTTTACCCAAGAGGTTGATGTCGCCCTGATTTTGTAAAACTTTGTAAAGCCTTCTGATGTTTATATTCTCTCAACAAACTTTCTCACACACAATTCTGTAAATAACTTATGTTTTGCATTGTTTCATGGAGGTGGAGAGAATTGATGGACCCTTGGTCTGTCCAGTGGCATTGGAGAGGTGGCACTGTCACCCTCCAATCCACTGTCACCTTTGGAAAACTATAAATGTTGGAGTCAGAAAATAAAGGTTCTCTTTTTTTGTTCCCCTCGAGAGCAGCAGTGTCTGTGTCATCATTTTGTGCCTTATCTCAACAGGTTGGGAAATGATATGCTAAAGGATGTAGAGGAGAAAACAACTAGGGGTGAAAATTGTCTGGATGGACAGTGAGGACATGGAAGGTGGGGCAGATCAAGCATGTTAGAGCAGACCTGTGAGTCCTGAAAACATAAATATCTTAATAAAATATCAAGATAAATATATTAATCCTGCAGCCAAACCAGACCGTATCTATAAGGGGAAAAAGGACCTTTCTCTAGCCAGTTATTAATGACCATGAGAAAGTGCAAGGGAATTAAAACCTTTCTCAGTCACTTAATAATGTCTATGACAATGTGTAAAGGAATTAATCTATTGTGCAAACCCAACTACAAGGTTTAGTATAATCCCTGTAACATAAAAATAATTTGCATTGTGCAATCAAGAAAGAAGAAATGTAGCCATTCACACACTATGTTCATGTATATCATGAACACATTGAATGCTAAAGCAGAATCAAGGGGGGCAGTTTGTATTCACTTTTGAAAGCCTGTTTTCATCAGGGTTCAAGTTCTGAAGTTTTATATCAATTCAGGATCCAGCATTATGAAAGAACAATGTTTTTCAAGTTCAGATCTGAGCAAAGTGGACACTGGTATATGTAGCTGTTACACTGCACTACATTAGCACAGCTAATCAGGACTGATCATCCCCCTTCAAGGAGACAGAAAGACCACAATAAACTAGGCTAAAATGTGCTCTTGGGCCTGAAGAAGTTTTACAGCTGCAGAAACATTCATCACTGGTAACTCAAGGCTAATAGCTGTGAAATTTCTAAAGGGAATATTTTGCTTCAACATTGAAATGACCTGAGGTTTAACAATGTTTCATTGCAACTGAATTAAATGTTTTGATATCTGGAGAAATGATGTAAAATCCTCCTTTAACTCATTCTGTGCCCTTTCTGTACATGTGTGTCAATTCTGTTTTATGAAAGAGACTTATGGATCTGTAGATTTGCACAAAAAATGGAAAAAACCCTGAAAACAATCCATCCATATTCCCATGCTTATGTTGGTTTTATCTTTTTTTTTTTTTTTTTCCTTCTGTTGGGGCTTTTTGTTTCCTTTTTTTGTTTGTTTGTTTGTTTTTGTGGTTTTGTTCTTTTAATGAAAAATATCTCTAAGCTTAAAAATTTTTCATCTGAGGAACAGTCAGATATAGGTCATTGCATAGTCCTGGGAACACATTTTCCAATTTTGCTGTTGAAGGTATATGGAGCCATTTGGCTTATGCATAGATTCTGGGGATGATAAAAATCTTTGGAGTGATTCTTCAGTTACTTAAATTAAAAAGGATTTCATCCAGGAAGATGAAATGAAGCTAAATGTTTGTAATTTGCCAGAATAGCTAATCTGACTTAAAGGTACTATTACCAGAAGGATAACTAAGAGCAATTATTAATGATGAACATTTTGGGGGAAATTCATGCACAAGACCCACTTCAAACAAGCTCATGTGGATCGTTGTCTGTCTTTTCTGTGCTTAATTAAATTAGCATAAATACTTTAACAAGTGATGAAACATAGTACTGAAATGAAACAACTTCTGTTGTATTTTCCATCAGGCAAAGAGGCAAAATGAAAACCATACAACATCGCTCATAGACATGTCACAAATAAACTCTTCTGTTTGTGATTTTCATCAGACCCTGCCGATTAACTCTATTTCTCTTCTTCCAGTTACCTTGTACTCCTGAATTTTTTCCTACAAAATCTCCAAGACTGAATAGAGACTATGATGCAAGCCTATCTATATGAACATATGTCGCTATGGAGTGCAACATGGTGCAAAGCACCAAGACTCCATCAGAAGGGTGCATAAGAGCAATTTATTATAGCAACATGTTGCCTTTATAGTTTTTCAAGATATTCACATTTACTTAATTGGCACACACACTGCCCATTGGTCATAGGAAAGAAACAAAGTTCTCAATAGGTGAACAAGGAGCCATATCATTCTGTGAGCCAGCTAATGTAAGGGGATAAAATAAAGATAGTATAGAAAGTAATCTTACCCCTTGAGGAGTTGCAGCTGAGCCTTTAACAGGCTGCAGCTGTAGCCAGTAAGAAGAATTTTATAAAAGAGTGGATTGGTTGGTCGAGGGGGAAGTTGGAGTCAGTGCTTAGAGGAGCTGCCTACAAGAAACATTGAGGAGGTACAAAATTCTAGCAATATGGAACCTTTGCAATATACTGACAATAGAACCCTTGTGATATAACAACAATAAGCTGAAGTCTGTATCTTTTAACTTTCTCTCTTCCATCACGTTGTCATGGGGATAGCCTTGGTGTCTTACTCGAGAGAGATAGGGAGCTTTCCTTATCTTCAGGAAGCCTTTGCTGGCTCACAAGAACAGCACAAAATGCCTTTCCTACAAACATGACAAAAGATCACGTTAAGAAAGATCCATCCTGGCCCTTCTGCCTTTTGTACCTGAGAAGCAAGTACCACCCCAGCATACCTTTTTCATAGCATTTGGGATCTTGGAGACACCAAAGTGGAATGTAAGTTTGGACTGTTGGAAGGACAGGGAATTTTTATCTGTGGTGATTTTTGTTGCTTTTGCATTCACTTTTTTCATTGCCCATAACTTTATAATATCAAATAGTGCATTTCATGTTTCTTAATGAGGGCTTTGCATTAAGGCTGAAGTGCTTTGAACTCTGCCTGCTTCTTTTCAGCACAGCATGGATCCTTGGCAGAAAGTCTACTGATCACAAGGAAGACTGAGACGAAAGAGCGTTAGGGCAAATTAGGGCATTCTTGTGGAAGCTAAATTTTGTCTTCTACCACCAGTGAAGACTATATTTTATTTGCTGAGTGCATCAAGCTGTGCTGCTAAAGTAATGTGATTGTGGATCTGCCTGCGGTTCCTTTTTCTACGAACTCCATCTCATTCACAGGAGCCGCATGGAGTAACATAGTTCAGGAAACTAAGGGCTCTGAGCAGCATGTGTTAAAGTAGAGAGAAGAGGAGAAAGTCAAATCATTTGCCAAAGTTCAGACCAAAATAGTGGCAAATGTCTTGCTAGAGTTCAGGGATATTTTGCTGCAACTTTTGTTTGCCTAGTAACCAGTCATCTTTTAAAAGTGCTTTGGTGGCTTCAGACCTTCAAGCAGATAAGTTTTATTAAAGGAGAAATCATCATACAATAAAATACATGACTGAAATCAAACCAAAACAGCAATGGAAAAGACACTAATTTGCAAGCAACAAGCATGAGTGCAAATCAGCCCTGCTAGAATATTACAGGGAGAATATTTTATTGAAATATTTCCAGTCAAATTCATGTGAGACACTGTCCTGAGAAGTTATTCCACTGCCCTCACTTCTTTTCCACAGCACTGTGCTAAATGGTGACCACGTTAACCCACTTCAGGTACCTTGCGCTTTCCCAAGGAGCTGAGCTGAGGGCATTTTCACAGTCTAGGGATACAATTATCCTAATTAGCTTAATTAAGTGGTTCTTTTAGATCTATACCACAGGAAAGGGAACAGTATATTTCCATCTATATTTAATCAGAAAACGTTGCTAATTTGACAATTCTGCAGTGATACACCACTGGCACAATAAAGTTACTGACACTGGTCAGTCCTCAGAGACATCTTATGACTCCCATAAATCACAGAGAGGGCACAGATGGCTGTCCCAGATGTAAAAAAACCCAGTGAACACACAACCATTTTAATAAACCAGACAGGAGCAATCTCTTTTCCTGTAATCTACAGAAACATATACCTCTGCAGGCTGGAGAGTCAAACAGGATAGAGAATGACATCTTTCTACAGACAATGTGACTGGTGTTCTGAGCTTCTCTCCTTTTAGGGTGGTCATCTACAGCTGTCTAATATTAAATTACATGAAGGGAATATTGCCCAGCCATTTCCAATGGAGCCCCTAAGGAAGAATGGAAGGATTTTATTTTGTTCCCCAATGGGGAATTTTGTGCCCAGAATGAGCTGAAAAACAATAAAAGTTTTTATTGTCACTGATGGAAAAAATTATAAAACAGACCAACTCTTGTTACCCTCATAGAACAAGAATGAGAGACTATGTTGTATTTTTACTGTATTGGCAATATTTTCAGTTTCTGAGAACTTTTGGTGACCAGAACACTGGGCTAGAGGGAATTCTAGGTCAGGTTAGAGTATTTAACCATGTGGACAGGGCATACAAATCCAACTTACAGCTTCAACTTACCATGTGGTAGATTTATAGTTCAGGTTGTCTTTTATAGTCAATTGCATTTTAGCAAGAATCATTTTGTTTCACCTTTTTGACTCCTGATGTTACATTTTTTTCACTCTCTCAGTATCTCAGATCAGATTTTTCTTGAAACTCAGACTAAATATTACTGAAACTAATGGTGTGTCAGAAAGTTTGAAGTAGAAATAGAAATGAAGGTGGCTGCAAACTCACACTTGCAGTAGACTTCAATACTTTTAAATTAACTCCTCTTTTGACTGGTGTTGGAGCTTTACAGGAGGTATCACTATCATTTACCATTAGTTGAGATCTGGCTGTATTATCTAGGGAAAAGAGTAAGGCACAACTCATTATGGTCTGAGATAAAGAACTGAAAGATACTGAACAGAAGACTTTGAGACCAACCCAAAACAGATGTTGGAAGTGTAGGGATAAAGTAAGAGGAGCATTAGCCCCCAAAATTACCAATATACCAAAGGAAGGAAAAAAAATCAAACCAAAACCCCAAATATGAAACTGTAGTGGTTTGATGCTGGCTAGGTGCCAAGCATCCACCAAAGCTGCTCTATCACTGCACTCTGCAGCTGGAGAGGGGAGAGAAAATATAATGAAGGGTTCATGGGTTGAGATAAGGACTGGGAAAGATCACTTGCCAAATATCATAATGGGCAAAACAGGGTAGAAATAGAGATATTAATTTAATTTATTGCTAACAAAACCAGAGCAGAATAATGAGAAGTAAAATAAGACATTAAAAAACCCCTCCCCTCCACCCCCAGGGTTCATCACCTGTGGTTTGCCCTGCTGCTCAGGGAGAGGAGTCCTTCCCCTGCTGCACCATGAGGTCCCTTCCATGGGAGACAATTTTCAATGAACTTCTCAGATGTGAGTCCATCTCACAGGTAACAGTTCTCCACCAACTGCTGCAATGTGAGTCCATCCCATGGGCAATAGTCCTCCCCAAACTGCTGCAACTGAGTTACTCTTCCATGGGGCTTAGTCCTTCGAGGGCAGGCTGCTCCAGCAGGGGCTCCTCTCTCCATGGGCCTCCCATGGCATCACAGCCTCCTCTCAGGCATCTCCCTGCCCTAGCATGGGTCTCCTCCATGGGCTGCAGATGGATCTCTGCATCCCCTGGACCTCCATGGGCTGCAGGGGGACAGGTGCTTCACCCCAGGCTGCACCACAGGCTGCAGGGGAATCTCAGCTCTTCCCTCTCTTTCTTCACTGACCTTGGTGTCTGCAGAGTTTTTCTTCCCACCTGTTCCACCCCCCTCTTCTCTGGATGCAATATGTGCCATAACTTTTTTTGTTTCTTCTTAAATAGCTTATCACAGAGGTGTTACCAACATTTCTAACTGGCCCAGCCTTGACCAGCAGCACACCAGTCTTTGGAGCTACCAAGGATTGATTCTGCCAGGCATGGAGCTGCTTCTGACAGCTTCTCACTGAAGCCACCCCTGTAGCCCCCCTTGCTACCAAAGCTTGGCCATGCAAACCTAATACCGAAATAAATACATGGCATTTAGGAAGACCTGGAAAACATCCTGAAAGGGGAGAAACTCATAAGTGACCGAATCTTGGCTCTAATTTAAGATTTTTGAATCCTGGTTTCAGGATTCAGCCTGTCAAATTCTTGCAATGTATGCTAAAATGAATAGGGTGGAGTAAATGAAAAGTCTAATTTTCTAAAATTACATCAGCAGCTTGTTGCAAATTATTGCAGCATGGAAAGAGATCAGAATTTGAAACAGTTGACCATTTCATTCAAGAACACTTTTTCATTCAAGTAGAAATGACTGTTAAAGGTTTAAGATAATTTAAAAAACACATTCAAAGCAGTAGCTTTTCTGCTGCCTGCAAGAAGACATAGACATTTAAAAATACCTTTTAATTTAGAATATCTACTTATTTATCTGTCTATTTTTAAGAGAAAAGAGAAAGAAAATCGAATGACTGCCCAAAGTATTCTGAAGATGCAGCTAAGCTTTCTGAGCTTTATTCATGGACTGTCCTTTTATGTGTGAGAGTTCCACATGGGAGTGACAGGTGCTCAGAAGAGTATAGGTTTTCTGTTGACATAAAGGGCTAGGAGAGCTCAATGTGTTTAGCTATCAAAAAGAAAACTGAGAGGTGATTTGATTGCTGTATATAAGTACCTCATGGGGAGAAAATACCAAAGGAGTCTTTTGTATAGCAGAGGAGTGACTTAGCAAGAATCAGTGATGGGTATAAAAGGTTGAGAATTCACATTGTTAATGGCTTTATTTGCTGAAAGCAAAGGGATGTAAGAACTGAAACAAAGTCCTAACCAGACACTGGAATTTGTTCTTCAAGTAAGAGAGTAGCTTTCTATACAATGTGTTATTTACTTGTTGGACAGATTCTAAGGGAAACAGGGTGCAATATAACAGCCACAGGACAAAGGAAATTACTTTGGGCTTTAGAGGTGGTGTGTACAGCTGGGCTAAATCCCACTTAAAATGTAAAACTTTAATGTTCTTTGTCTGTAAGCCTGAGCAAACTGTCACGGATCTCTCCTTGGAGAGATGGCTCTTTCATGTCACTGAAGAGCCTCATATCAGATTGTACCTGCATGTTGGTCCAGTTGCTACCTTGGCTTGTCCTGATGTTCATACTGTGGTCAGCATAAAACACATTCTCCAAAAATACTTTCCTTGTGGATGATGCCCAGGGTCAGTTTAGCTGCCACTTTTTGTTCAGTGTTCTATAGCACATGCCTAGGACATGGAACGACCCCCCTTCCAAGTCTAAGAAGACAGGTACTATGTTCACATCTTCTGAATGTCTCAGACATCACAAAACTGGGACTGAACCACAGACAGGGTCTGATGGCCTGAGGAAAATACAGACTGACTCTTTTCTTGGGTAGTGGGGAGAATCTCAGTTCCTCTTCTCAGTGTGCTTCTGGCATTTGGGCCACTACACTTTATAAAGAATCACAGAATGACAGAATGGGTAGGTTTGGAAAGGACCACAGGGTCACCTGAACAGTAAGGATGTTTTTCCCCATGATCAGGTGGAACTTCCTGTGCACCAGTTTCTGCTCATTGCCACTTATTCTGTTGCTTGGCACTACCAAGCAGAGCCTGGCTCCCTCCCTCTTGATACCTCCCTTCAGGTCCTTGTAGACATTCATAAAGTTCCCACTCAACACAGAAATGTGAAAGCACTTCTGTGGACAGTGGCTTGGGATACCCCTCTATTCCAGGCATGCTTATACAAATACCTACATGAGGCACAAGAATTCCATGTAGGACCCATGTGAGGTCACCCATTTGTTGAAAGTTAAGCATGAGTGACTTCAGTTATGCAAAGCTTTCATTGCAGCAGTGGAGTATGAGTCACATCTTGCACATTGCCCTTCACAGTAGTGCACAATGTCTAACAGGGAAGAAACAACTCTTTCCAGGCCTGCTTTAGTTGACATATGGGAGGACTTTTTCTTGTGCAACTTAGAGGGACAGAAGGTAACTGGTGTCATATCTAAGATTGTTACAGTTTTCTGCAACTGAAAGTAACAGATTGTCAGACACTGGGCATATGTGTGCTTCATGTTCTTTTCTATTCAGTTAATCAATAGAAATAATTATGAGAACATTTTCCATGTCAAAGAGAGAACGTGTTGCCTTTTCACACTGAAATACATTGGGGAGGGGGGATGGTGGCAGCAGAAAGCAGTAACTTTAAGTGGAGAGACAGAAATGGATGTGTTCAGTCTTGGGTAAACTGACAAAAAAAAAGGAGGAAATGAGAAGAATGACTCAAAACTGAGTCAACTACCTTAACTGTTTTTTAATTGAGGTGTGCCTCATCCTGTGCTGATAAGAATGTTGACCAAACTTCCAAATCCCACTATGTCTACTGAAACATGTGGCACTTGTTACCCCAAAATCAAGTACCCTTTCAGGGATACCCTGGCCGATGGAAATAATATTTCTTAGGTTAATCAGGCTCACAATGATCAGACTGGCACATAATATCTCTCTCAGACATGGCCAAAAATCTGGGGAAAAGAAAGGTATTAGACTAGGAAAGGCATCTTTATAAATGAGACAGATAAAAGACGTCTTTGTAAGAGATCAAGCATATGGCTGGGGGTTATTTGCAATGGTGTGGTGGTTCAGAGCTTGGCTGAAAGGGACAACATGAGGAAAAGTGCAGCAAAGGATAACTAAGAGAGAACAGTTTGAGGATATTAAGATTGCCAGTAGGAAAGACAAGCAAGGCCTTTTTATTGTTTGTTTGGAAGTTTGACAGAGATAATGAGAAAGAGAGGATATAATCCTTTCAGTTGCATGAGTGTGCCTGGGGATTTCTCTGAGTTGTGGTATATAGGTACCTTGGTTTAATTCAGCCCGCAACTAAAGACCACTCAGCAACTTTCTCAAACCATCCCCAATGGTGGCATGGGAAGAAGAATCAGATAAAAGTAAAAAAACATGCCAAAATTAATGGTCTGTGATAGAACAGTTAAATCGAAACAATATAAAGTTATGCAAATAACATGAAGAGAGAGAGAGCAGGAGAAATAAAACCCAAGAGAAAACCCAAGCAATTCACTATATAAGTGCTCAACACCCAATAACCAATGGCCACCCTATTTCCAGCAATCCTCTGGTGATTTTCCCCTCCAGATTAACTTCCTCCAATTTGTGTACTGAGCTTGGCATGCCATGATATGGAGTATTCCTTTGGCCAGTTTGGGCCAGCTGTCCCACATGTCCTCAAGGCAACTTGTGCAGCTCCTCACTGACAGAGGATGGGAAAATGAAAATTCCTTGACCCAGGTTAAGCACTGCTTGGCAACAACCAAAACATCAGTCTGCTGTCAACATTATTCTATACTGAATCCAAAACACAGAACTGTACCAGTTACTTGGAAGAAAACTAACTCTACACCAGCTGAAACCAGGACAATAGGATCCAAGCTCAAGAGAAGGTCATGCTTTAGGTGTAATGAGCCAAGAATAATGTCAAGTCTTAGAAAATGGGTGGAAATTTTCCTGCAACAAATGTGTATGTAAGAAACTGATTACAAAAAGCAAACACACAGAAGTCAGTCTAGTTTATTTGGAGCAGGTTCATTATGTAAGGGCTTGCTGAAAAGTAAGAAGCCGTTTTATATCAGTTTTTTACATTTCCCAGGGCAGACATGCTGTCCACAAGAGGATCTCTTCCAGAAATTTATCAGAGTCCTAATCCTTTGGCATTCACCACTTGGATGCCTACAATAAATACATTAAATTCTGAGACATGCCTAGATTTTGAGCCTTCTCAGCAGAGAGGAATAAATGCTTACAGGACACAAGCCATCTTCTCCTAAGTGGATTGCTGGAAAAGATCAGATGAATCATAAGCCAAAAGTTCTTATTTCTCTTTATTGACTGTAAAGGGAGTTGATGGTAGTACAGGCTCATCCATATGCTGCTATGTGTGTCATTTTCTGTGAAAAGCTCAAACAATTTATTAGTCACCCTCAAAACATCAGTACTAGAATTAAGCAGAAAAAGGCTTTGGAGGACTCAGGTGATTAGATATTTGCTTTCTTTCTAACTTGTAAAAGAGGGACAAAATGTCTGCAAAAACCTGAATGAAAAAATGAAGACTCCTCACAGAGTCCTGGGGATCTGTATATCTGAGGATATACAAAGGAGACTTTCAGACAGGAAAGATACTGAACAGACAAAGAGGTAAAGAGCAAAGAAATAGTCTGAGGGGAAAGAAGTCACATTAGAAATCTTCCCTTTTTGATGTTTTGCCATGGTTCCCAGTGTTGTCCTCCTTTCAGAGGTCAAAAAAAAGCCCCAACCCTTTCTAGTTTTGTGATGCACCTGAATTGATTCTTTTACACCAAAATGACAACTTTCCCTCTCTGGAGGACTGAAAGACAGAGGGACTGGCAGATGTTATAAGTATGTAATTTGGCAAGCAAACTATGATTTACTCATGATGGGCTGATGATGCTTTGATCTACTTCAGCTTATTCTCTCTTGAGAAGTGATTTTGGGGTCCTACCATACCCAATACTAAGATGACACTGTCTTCCATATTGAAGGCTACTGTGAACTTTAATTAAGCTCTGAGCCCTATTTCACCATGATTTCACTACTATATCTGGGGAGGAAATGGAAGACAAGATGGATAGCAGTGGAAATAATTAAGAACGAAAAGTGGAAAGCATGGCAAGACAGCATTAAAACCATCAAGAAGAGGCTTTAGCAGATATGTATATGATGTAATTTCAAGTGCCTGGAAAAGTCCAATTTCCCCCAGCGAAAGACTTTTCCCCACAAGTGGCTCTGCTGGCAGAATTAGGATGCCCTTTGGTTAAGTTTCTCATCTCTGTATCCAAATACTACCTCTGGCAACCACTATGATTCAGTCAATGCTGTTGGCAATGCAGCCTGTGAATCACTGGGGCAGGATGAACCTGTGTGAGAGGAAAAGGCATAACCTGACAAAGAAAGAAATCTCATCATGCCTCGGTATTTCTCAGCACCATCTGGCTGCACAGAGGCCTTGGAGGGGTATAAACTCATTTGTTGGGAAGGATATGTACTCCGTTTCAGCAGAGTGTGATACAGCAGTCACCTCTCCACAGTGGTCAAAGAGAGACACAGCTTGACATGCCTCTGGGTCAAACATCAAATGATGGGCAAGAACAGAAACAGGAAAATATTTCATCCTAAAATACATACAGCAGGACAAAGAATTTAGGAACATTATCTCCCCCACTCTGCCTTTTTTTTAAAGTTAAATACTGAGCTAATAAAATTGTCTGTCTTTTTCCCAAAGTGAAGCAGTTCATTTAAAATTGCTTAACTACTAGCAAGAATTTTTTGTCTGTTTGAATGAAAATAAAAAATGGCAGTCACACCATTATTAACTGAAATTACATTAAAAAAATTGAATCCAGTCAGGGTTCTTTTTCTAAGGTTCTCAGCTAAAGCAGATTTCACCCTAGAAGACAGCAAAGCTATGGATGCTCAGTGAATTGACAGCAGAGGCAATATATATGAAAGCTCAGTGTCCTAAAAGACTAAAAACTTTTCATAGTTGGACTTTTTATTCCTGTTGCTAGCCTTGATCAATTTTCATTTGAAAAGGTACTTGTAAGGCCCTCTTGAGACACAAAACCCCACTGTAATTATGTTACAATATTCTCTGAGACATATATTCAAATAAATGGAAACTCCCTAGTCAAAGAATAATAATGCACTTATTTCCTGGATTTTTTTTTTCTAAATACATTGATCCCCGAAATTGTAATCTACAGGGGAAGGAAATAAAAATAAAAGTTTTCATTCTCCCATGAAAAGCAAAATCAACAACAAAAACTATGAACCAACCAAACCGAAATCCTAACAACCTAAATCCCCCCCCAAAAAATCAACCCCAGACAAACAACGAATGTGAACAATGAAAAAGAAGTTCTCAGTAAACAAAGCAAACTGTAGGCATAGGATGCACCATGCTCTTTTTTGCCTTTATACCAGTGGGCTTGTACTGACAGGGAGCATAGAGATGGAGGATAAGTTCCAAACCCTTTAGCACTGCTTGACTGTTCAAACCAAGGGGATCCAGGCTGCATGGCAAAAGACATGGGTGGAAGAAATTGCTGAATGTTTTCTGCAACCATAAGCTGAAGACTAGGTCTACAGGGGAGTCTGGCTGCAGCCCTGAGCTCCCATAAGTGGGTTTTGGAAAATAATAACACCTGTTCTCATTCCTGTCATTTCTAAACCCTCCAGAGCCTTCTTGATACCTGTAATTATGTCAGAGTTGATAGCCCTCCCTGCTGGCAAAGAAAAGTCATGTAGGACAGGCACATATATCATTGGATCAAGAGAAACTTAGAGGTATCCAAATTATGTGTATCTGTGTGAGAGAAACTCCATAGTATATTCAGAGGGAGTTTAAAAGAAATTTTAAAGTCTTTCCACTGTTTCTGGATAGGCAGCATGAACACCAAGATCCCTTGAAACTCTTCAACATCTGCACTGTGTCACACAAGTTGATGGTCATCACCAACACATGTAAAAGAATGTGACTGAGAACCTATAACCATTATAAAAATTAGTAGTTTTACAGGAATGACCACTTCAGGTATGAGAGAAGTCATTTTGCCCTGTCCTTCAGGTAGAAGTTCCCTTGGAGGCTTTCTTTGAAGACTGGTAATTGAGCACTCCTAAAATATAGAAACTTAGTGATGAACATGAAGATGGATGCAATAATCCTTATGGGTCAACCTGAGAGACTGCATCATTCCATGAAAAAAATCAACACCATTGCTTACTTTTGCATAGAAAACAGGTGGAAATGAAAAGTTTCATCAGAACTTAGCAGACCACACTCATAACTCTCCTGACCCCAGGGAAGAATCTAGATTTGTACTACTAATCATAACTATAGTTTATGTTTTGATAATATGACCTCTTGTGGGAGCCAAGCCACTGAAAACAGGATCTTACTTCTCCTGAAAATATAATCAGCTTTTCAGTGGATTGCTGCTAAATTTTGCAGGTTTGCAGTGAAAACTGATATTTGGGAGCAAAGCAGCAAAATGAGTCAGTATGTGCCGGAGACATTAAAGCAGTTTAAACAGCTTTTGGAAGCTTACCAGAGGGAAGAAACCAGGTCTACTCATAAATAAGGAAGACATAAAATTAATAATGTTTCAGAAGTGACTGAGATAACTTACAGTGGTATCAAGCCTGTCATCAGTAAAAATATACATCAAAAAAGGTTGAAATATTACGTACAGAGAAAACTTATTCAAATACATTTGGAAATCTGAATGCATACAATCCAGCTGGTCTTGATCATATCTTAGGGCAATCACCTCCCAGAGTTATATAAGCTGTAGGCTTCACCTACTCTTGAAAGTTACAGCAATAAAATTGATGATGTGGCCCCATAATTGAGAATGATTGAATTACTGCAGGTAGGCAAGTTACTTCATGCCAGCTGAGCTGTGGTGACTGGCTTTGTGTTCTCTCCTCTAAGTAATGTCTATTGCTTTCACTAGCAGCATAAAACCAATTTACAGAAACTAAAGCTAAAAGCCAGGGCCCCCTTTTCCAGTTAAAGGGTGGTGTATTTCACTTTGGCTTAGGTAGATTCGTAATTCTGTCTCAAGCAAACTATAAGTTGAGGGTATAAATAGCTGGGGTAAAATGAAGATAAAAGTAAATTACTTAAGAAGTTAATAGAAAAATACTACTGTGGCCTTCAGACTAGGAAGGAATAACCTTTGGAAATGTTCTGTGAAAAAAACCTACTAAGACTAAAGGGCAGTGAAAATAAAAATAATGTAAAAAAAACCAGCTCACAGGCCTGGATTTTTCCACTATTATTTCATGGATGGATCCTTCTTTTTAAAATCACTTTTCTTGCTTTTCTTTCAGCAAATTTTGAAAAGTCAGTGGATTAATCAGAACAAGGCTCCAGTTACCCCCATGCTAGACAAAACACAAACTGCTGAAGAACAAACACTGGCCAAAAGATTTACTTTTCTAGAAGTGCTAGAATTAAGCAATTCAACATATATTTGTATATTTACTTCAGCACTAACCATCCCATTTCACAAGGTCTTATCTGGAAAAAAATTGTAAAATTACCCTGAGCAGAAGACACCTTCTGTATCAACAGTCTGAAAAAAAGGTTTGAATGCCAGAATAAGTTTCAGGAGCATTTTATTTGCACATTTCTGAGATTGGAGATTTTACTCTTAACCTGAGCACCTCATTAATGAGAAAGAAAACAGCACATTATTGAAAGCCTGAAGGTCATATTGCACATAAATTTGTGTCAGAGTAACCCAATCAAACACAAGCTTAGTACCATAAATATAGATAGAGAGAAAATAAAAGGGATTTAGAGAGATTTAAAAGCCAGATTCAATTGAAGACTACCCCTACTAATTTAACATATGTTCAGGATGAGAAGAAGAAAAAAAATGATAGGCAACAATGCTGAAAGGCACAGACAGGTGACAAAACAGCATGCATGAATTTGAAATGTGTGATGGCAGCTGAAAGTACTTGTGCAAATTGATGCTGTGTATGCAAGTGCTTGGTACACTGCACGTGATACTTCTGGCTCTATATTCTTAAGCAGTGTCTTTAAGCCAGGATGCTCAACTCATGCATTTTAAGAGGAGAAGGATGCCAACAAGTTTTAGGAAGCAGAAACACAGGTTATGAGACTGAAGGATAAAGGAAAATTTGAGGCGTCTCATTTAATGAAGCAATGAAAGACAAGGGAAGAGAAGGAAAGAAAGGTAATAAGTGGCAACTGCCTCAAATAAGTAGAAGGCTAAAAAAGTTAATGGAACTAAGAAATGGAAAAAATAGATTAGACATTAGGAATGTAAAATGGTAAATGAGCTTGTTTTTCTTTTATTTTTTTACCTTCTGAAATAATCTGCAGGTAATCAAAGTTCTTTGACTTGTTATTTTCCTGGAGGCCAAAGTCATCATCATCAAGTCTTTAGTATGAACCACATACTGGCAGCGAGCAGGTTAATGGGAACTAACAAATCTTCCTTTTTCCATTAATTTTACCTGCAGTTTTTCTCATTCTCTACCAAAGTTTCCTTAGAGGTCCAGTTATGAGATATATAAAATTAAAAAACTGCTTGTATTTTTTCTGGGTAACCATGATTCTCTGAATATACATTGCCTGATCCATAAGCTTTTCCCTTACTGGGGAGTGATGATTCCAACTGGTTGCATATAAAGCAGATCCTTTCCTTTTTTTTTCTTTCCATCAGGTTTAGAATGAGAAAATGTTCTAAATCCACATTTCATTAGCTTCTCCTTCTTCAGCAGTTTTTTCATCATCTCAAATCACCATTTCTTGTGCTTGTTGCAGAGACAGGAATTCCTCCATAGTAACGTTGGTGTAACTAAGATCAGTTTTCTCCTCTTCTAGTTTTCTCCAAGCTCAAGCAATCTCTCCAAAAATTCCCAATTACATTTTTCTAGCAAACCATACCCCCAAAAACATTACAGAGAAAATCAGCCAGCTTATTTATTAGAAGCTGTAGCTTAAAAAAAGAAAAAAAAAAAGGACTGCAGCCTTTGAAAAAATGTTTTGAAAGATGAATGTCTCCAAAATTACAGTGTAAGCCCAGAGTCTGCTAGATTCAGCAAAAATCTAAGCAAGATCTGATGCCTCTGGCTGAGTTAAAATAGTCCAGAAGTCTTTTTTCAGCCTTGAATAGTCCAGATTTTTATGAAGGTGTCTCCAGTGAAAACAGGTTAAGAATGACATCACTGTGTGCTGTGGCTTTCAGGAGTGTGCAGTTGTGAAGACAACGGGCAGGTCCCCCAGAGCAGACTAGCCTGAAATCCACAGACTTCCCAGTTGCTGAGCTGAATGCATATTTTAGTATTTCTCATTACAAAAATGAAACCATTTTCAAGGTTTCTCAGACAGTAAAATGAAATTTAGAAATCGTTCTGGTTTCCCTTAATTCAAGGTCTTTTTTCTACTGTTTCTACATTATCCAAATTGCTGGATTTTAATATTTTTTGTCACTGTTGAGGAGATCTGTTTAACATCCCTTTTTTTTTTCCCCCTAGATCTAAAGATCTTATCTGGCCAGTAGTGACTAGCTAGACATAGGTATGTTTTTCATTTCACCAACTTTAGGGATGAGCATCAGAACCAGATTGCAAAACCTAGATATATGTGCCAGCAGTGCCAGTGTGCACCCTGCAGAACTCCAGACACTCCTGCCTGGGGTGTCTGGGGCCATTTGAAGCCCCTGGGGGGCCTGAACCATCTGCACAGGTCAGGCAGTGAGGACAAAACACCCAGGGGCGAGCTGGGCTGTTGCAGACAAGCCATGTCTGTAGCTGGGAAGCCCCAGTGGACTTGATGATCCTGGAGGTATTTTCCAACCTTACTGATTCTGTGATGCTATGATCCCAAGTGACTGCTACATTTAGACAGTAAGATGGCTCTCTTACTGTCTAAATGTAGCAGTCACTTGTTGCTCTGTTGCCAGCATTGAAGCCTTTGTAATCTTGGACATTTGGTCCAAGGAGCTTAAATTGAGGTGTCTTAGTTTGGAAATTATTGCGACCTAAAGGGCAGGATCTTGATGCTTAAATTTAGGCACCTCATGCCATGTGAGTTATTCTGGGGTATCTAAGAACCCTCACGGGGCAAGCAGATATAACAAAAGACACACAGGTAGCTCAGGCCACAGTGGAAAGACAACTGAATGTCAAGTGGGATGCCTAAAATGTCCCACATGGCAATAGACATCTAAATTTAGTCAGCTGAATCTACTCTGGATATCTGTGACTTCTGAATAATTTTTTAAAATCTTTTTTTCTACTAAAAAAGAGAGGGGAAGAAAGGAAAAAGAAGTATCAGACATGGATTCACTCTATAGTCCAACACTATCAGACATGATCAGGCTATCCCACCTGCCCTGCCATTCCTGGTGGAAGCACATCTTGCTAAGGATGTCTTAGATACCCTTGTATCTCTCAGGTGACAAAGAATACCTATATCATTTACTGAATGAGGCCCTGATGGAGTGCTTTTCTTGTCCTAAGCTGGAGGTCTAAAACAAAGCAGATAAAATGCCCTTCAACAGTGCTCTAACTTGACTATGAGGGGGTTTTTCATATAACTTAGCCATATAACACCTGAAATGAATACCATGTAGGGTGTCAGACTATTCTTAAATAACTGCTGCTCTCAAAGATTAAAGTAATGTTTTGGCAGCTTTTTTAGCTGCAATGTTCTCCAGGTCAGAGTTTGAAATGTGAACTGTAAAATATATGAAAAATGCAAAATCGAGGACTCCAGAAAATTATATAAAAATGTACAAGTCAAAATAGCTCAATGTGATAACATTAACATTTAGAATTTTGAAATCTGTAAACTTTCCAAAATAAAAATGTCAAGACATTTTCTTTTTTAATTTCTCCACAGTAAGTTTTGCAAAACGATTATCAGGAAATGTTTTGAAAATGAATTTTTGACAGCTCCAGATTTTGAAGAAAATAAGGCTAAGATAATAAATGCAGAAGAACTACCAATATGGTACTCCCATCAGCTCCCCAGTATCATGGTGCATAGCTCTTTCTGCAGGCTACAGAGTAATTGAGACTCAGTCACTGTGACTGGCAGGTGGGTGGCTATTACAGATTTCATCAGTTCTCAGTTTCCTGTTAATGAACATGAACATTGGTTTTGATATCTCATGACATATCTCCTGCTTTTGGGTACATAAGGGAAATCAAAAATTAGTGTAGTTATCAGTAGAAATTTTGGAGGAGGTGATCATGATGGGGAAACACAATTATCAGGATAGTAAATAAAAAAGTACCAGTGACATTTTCAGAGGTGTTTAATTATTGATCTTACAATGGTCTCAAAGGAGGAACTGGTAAATATCCTACTTTTTTAAAGAGCCTAGAGTGTTTTTTGTTAAAAAAACTTAACCTATTGGGAAGAGATGGAAAGAAGAGGAGAGGGCCCAAGTACGAGCTCATTTGACTTCAGAGGCTGAGGGAATGGATTTATTTCTGAAGGCTGTTCTGACTTCCTTAAATGTGAAACACATAAGTGAAAGAAGATGGAAATTTCTTTCAAGACTTCCCTATGTGGGAAACACATATTTAAAAGAAGACAGAAATTTCCATCTCCCTACTATAATTTCCATTTGAAATATGATGAGTTAGGTGTGAAGAGTCTTCAGCTTGGAATCAATAGTAGAATTAAGGTGCACTCTTCTGAAGTGCCTTGCAGTGCAGTAAAGGGGCACTTACTGCACAGGCAATGGACTACAGAAGGATGTGTGTTCCCACAGATATGTTGGTATTGATATATTGGTGAGCTAGGAATTCAATGCAGAGGACACTGCAAAGCAGTGCTTGAGCTCCACCTTCATCATTGGCTCCATCTCTGTCCCTCATCCCAGCAACAAATCTCTGCAGAGGACTGGCATTCTTCTCACATGGATCTCCTTCAAGGCTGTTATGACAGGAGCTAGGTCAGCATCAGTGCAATGGGCTTTGTATTTCAGCTTCTTTTGAGGAGGTCCAAAGATGGCTGATGGGTAGATGGTACTTAATGTTTTTATTTTCTTTCTCTGCAAAGAAAGCTTATGCATTCTTACCTCTTGCTGAGACACACTTCTATTCTCCAATTGCCTGCACTGATATTTTTCCTGTGCCAGTAGTGACAGCCATCTTCTCACTCCTTAACCTCTTTCCACTGAGACTACCAATACAGCTATCCATATTTATAGCTTCATTTCTTCCCTCTCACTCAAGATAACAATTATTTGTACTGGAACAAACTGTGTCTTTGGAATGTATTTTAACATAGCAGATGAAATAAGGACTGAAGACTTCTTGTTTTGAGGTCAATTGTAAAATTCACCCAGCAGAAGCAGAATGAGACCCTGAAGCCCAAAGGTGGTAGGACAAGAGCAAGCTAAAGAGTGGAGTGCCCATTAATTATTAAGCCTTCATATCCTCTCTCACCACAATAGTATTAAAAACTAGTATAGACATGTATTGAAAATAAATACTCTGTAGTTCAAGGCATTCATTTAACCTTAATACTGAGGACTCTCTCTAGGGATACTGGCTGGGGTTTTTTTAATTACAGGCTGCTAATTCAGTGGATGCTCAATATAAATTAGAACCATCTCTTTGAATTAAAACCACACAGATTGTGTTCCCAGTACACCATTTTCTCATCTTCAGCAAGAGGGGTGACATCTCTGTCACCTTTAGGATGTTTGCTCATCCAGAGTAGAGCTTGGCACACAACCCTGTCCCTCTGACCATATTGCAGGGAAAGGGACTGCTGTGCCTCACAGGGTGATGGATCCTCTTGTTTCTGTGAACCCCTGTCTTTAGTATGCATGAGGCTGGAGATAGAAAAAAACACTACATCAGTAAGAATCCCTGTCCAAATGATGTGTACACATCCTCATCAAAATACCACTTTTGCTCCAGTCAGAGGCAGTTGACAGCGGAAGAAAATTAGTCCAACTGCTAGCTCAGAAAGAAAAACAAAAATTAAAAATTGAACTTTCAGGTGAGGCCAGAAATATTTAATTTCTATGTAGGCTGTGAGGTTAAAAAATGGCACATGAATGTATTTAGCTCAGTAAGAATTCATACCTTTCTGCCTGTGCCCTTAGTTTCTCACTGTTAATGATTGAGACAATCTCTACTCTCCATTATCAACAAGACTGAGACAATGCCCATATTAAGCACTATTTGAGAAAATTCATAAGAAGTTGTGACTGAAGAGGGAATTAAACTATATCTTAAGCTGTGTGTTAGTGCTTAGTCCTTCAAACTAAAAGCCTACACCAATTTCATTAGGCAACTCTCCCACAATGAAGCACTCATTTCTCATCTGCATTGTAGGACCATCCTCTGCAGCTGACTGCTCTAGAGATATGCTGGGAAGGTCCATCACAGTAAATTAACCCAGTAAATATAGCATTCCACTGCCTGGAACACAGGGCAGGCTTCCTGTTAACTAACAGCAATGGTCCTATTACCTCTCCTGGAAACATGTTTTCGCTAACACCAGCAATTCTTAAGGCAATTTACCTGGAACTGGCTTTTGCTTGGCTTTGGTATAACACTTTATGCTATCTGAATACTTAAAATATCATCTACTAGTAGTAATAACAAATAGTTCTTTCATGAAGACTGGCTTTTGAGCCCAGAAAGAAATACAGCTTGGAGCACTATAGACTTGGGAAAATAGAAGACAACCTTGAAAACCTAGGCAAAGGATGTGTTCCCAGGGCTATAAGCAGCTCACCAGTACTCACTAGTACTTACTAGTCACCAGAGGAGAGCAACCCTGCGAGCTGGGTGAAATGGTTTTAGAAGTGACTTCTATCTGACATTGTAAATTGTGGTATTGAGAGGTTTACTCATAAGGTGGACTTGCAGATCAATGAAGAAAGAGTAGGGATTGAAGTTTCTTGGCAAACATGCAAAAATTACCCCAAACTTTCCAAGGATGAGAAGGAAGAAATGATCAGTGTTGAATTCCAGCTGGAGAAGGACTTGTCCATAAACTCCCAGCATCAAGCAATCTCAGGATGCTTGGGGCAGTGATGAGTACCAAAGAAATTTTGCTATTTAAAAGTTTGTGTATATATAATTTAATGCTATGTACTTTGAAGTATTTGTGTCAGTATCATCATAGCTGTAATGATAATTTTTAAACTGGACTATTAAGACTAATTAGAATAACAATGAACTATTGTCTTTGCCTGTATAATGTGCTCATTTTGCCTATAAAAAGACTATAAGCATAACAAATTAGTGAGAATTCAAACAAGCTATTCTGTAACTTGGATGCAACAAGCTGCTAACAATGTGTATCCCAGAAGCTCTTGTTCACCTTTCAAACATTTAAGGAGAGCAGCCTCCTGTTGCATTTCTGCTCATTTCACCATGGCAGGATGATACAATTTGTTTGACATAAATTTGGCAAGAGAGAAACTGAAAGTCTCAGAACCATAAGCAAGAAGGAGCAAAAGACTGGATGACTAACTACCTCATCCCACTTGCCACAGCCCTTAAATTATTATCTTTTGCAGGGTAGCGGAAATGTCACAGGGTTATGGATGATTGAGGAAGTCCTGCTGAGTCACCTAGCAACTCCATCCTGAGCCATGCTCTTCTCCTGTGAGGCTCTGGAGGAATAAGGCCACTGCAGTGAGTTACTATTGCTCTTGCTGTGGAGCAGCCAGGGTCCTTACCTGGTGTGGCACTGGGTAAATAAGATACTCAAGAGGCTGGCCAGGCCACTGTGCCTACTGGTTTACCTTTGTTGAGTTCACTGTGTTGCAGCGCTATGAAGTGCCCAACATCAAGTGCTGTGCCTTGCTGAATGTGTTCCACAACACCCTGGACATCATTTAGGAAGAACATCCTGCTCTGGTCTGTTAGGTTGTTTGTAGGAGAGATAGGCAGCTGTCAGGGAGGAGGAAGGGGAGTGGAAAGCCATAACTGCTGCAACAGTGAAGGGCCAAAGCCTTGCTAAAAGTTGTGGCAAATTTATTCTAGAAATCTGGAATGTTCATCTTATTACAACATATCACCTTATTCTTGTACATAAGATTGATGTGGGGGGTGTGATGACATTAAGCTCAGAGGCAAAATTTATTCCCTGTGCAGTAACAGATGGTGATCCAGGGATCCTCGCCAGGAGTTCATCAGCTCTGTTTGGGTAGCTCAAGTCACTGTCTGTGAGATCAGCTTGCTGGCAGAGTGAAGAGCAGCATCATCACCATGGCCTGCTGCACATTTCACATGCTGCTAGTGAGTCATGTGGCTGAAGGTAGGCCAGGTGCTCCACTGGATCCCACCTAGCCTTAGGCAAACTTGGGGGACTGAGTAAGTGACAGCAGCCTCTGGGGAAGGAAAGAACACTTAAGTGCAACGCAAACATGTTTTGCAAACATCATGGATTTTCTGCCTTGTCCACAATCTCTCCATCCTTTCCTTAATTTGTCCTGCAGAGAACAAATGCCTCTCTTTATCATTCTGAGACCAACAGAAAAATGCCCAGTCTAATGTGCTTACAATAGTAGCCCCTAATCTCTTCTCTCAGCATAATCTCCTTTGTAAGAAACGTTATCCTAGTGAAGAAAGCAAACTCTTACTCCATGCTAAGAATCATCCATTTCTGTCCTTTCCAAACCGTAAACTCACCAGAGGGCTGTGGAAAGAGAGACAACTGATGCCATCCAGACCTCACTGGAACTCACCCCTGACCTTTCATGGGGTCATCCTCAGTCAGAACTCCTGAAAACAGGTGAATCTTGTTTGCTTCAGTTGTAAGGGAAACACGGACAGTATTCTCATCAAGGAACTAGACTAATAGTGGAATATAATATATTCAATTTTGGTCCAGTGCAAGCATGGTAATAATATGAAATATGAGAAAGCTACTATTCTTTCAAATGGAAGCTAATTTGCAGACGGGTACATCAATCAGCCAGGCCACAAGTAACAGCTAGGACACACTAGCTGTCCCACTGGAAGAAGAAAAAAAGCTCACAAAGAGATTTGATTTGGCTTGGCCTTTCTTTTTAAATAGATGCCCACCCCATTTTCCTAGGAGATTTCTGAGATAATTTCTTTATTTTGCTCAAGCTTTGAATAAAGTTCATTCTTGTGAGGACTGACTTGGCCTCTGTGTTCACACATTACCGATTGCCAGACAAGCTATCCTTGGTTAGTTAGGCCAGCTGATATTAGTCACAGCCATCAGCACAGCCAGCTGAGGCTGCTGTAGCATCATCTAGAATTCATCTAGAACATTCACTTAGATTAGCAGCACTCCTGCACACCAGCACTGGCCTTTTGCAAGGGAAGCAAAGACAGAGCCTTTGTATCTCTGCTCCATACTGGAACTAGCAGTGGCACAAAAGACCTTTGTGTCCTAGACAGGTGTGTTACTATAAATTCCTGAGTACATCATCTGATATATTTATTCACTACACAGATGCTGGAAATGTTGAAATAATGTTATGTTAGATGTGCTTTTCAAGAGTTGTGAGAAATCCACAGACAGTCATGGAGGATAGTCGTGGATTAAATGACAGTGTTTTTTCTAAAGAGAGCAAACTGCAGTAAATTGGGAATATTGATTAGGAAATTCAAATGACCTCAGAAACCAGGGACTAGAATGCTAAAGTTATTTGGTATTTATTTGGATCAAAGTTACAACAACCAGTCAGCAATATGCATGACAAGCAAGTTGCAGGCTTCTTTGCTTTAGTAATCTCTCCTTCCTTCCCAAGAGAGGTATTAGAAAGAAGCTGAGAGCTTGGAAAGAGTGAAAAAGGCTAGATCAGCTCAGGCTATGACTGCATTTCTTGACTGGGAGCACTTCCAAGTTCCTTTGTCTGGATATATGCTTCTGATGTATCCCAAATCCCATCCCCTCTTCTTCCTCCAAATGCACCCTGATTACTATGCAAGGCAGTTTTAGGAAATACTGGATCTGAGTCACTGCAGGACCAGCATCACTGAACAAACTTCAGGTAAGTCTGTAAGTGGCCAAAGAAAGCTGGAGTCAGGTAATATATTGATACAGCACCAATTTTCCATGGTGGAAACAAGATAGGTTTAACTTTTAATCTTAATGCAAGAAACAGGAGATTATTCAGGTGTCACTTAGGGAAACTGAGAAAAGAAATGGACAACAATCCAATACATATACATGGGAAAAAGTTAGGGCTGTTCTTAGTTTACCCTAGATGACACATGCCAATGACTTTGGGAGACTGGGCAGCCAGAATGAGGACAGGAAAATGGAAGTCATCCCAAAACAATGCCTAGACTACACTGACTGCAGTAGTTCAAATATTTTTGAACAGATGTATCAGCTTTTCTTTTAAGTAGTCTAACCATGCTTTCAGGAGAGCAAAGTCATCTTCTGTAGAGGGAAGTATGTAGCAGGATGTTCCCTGCCACAGGAGGACTTATCTGTTCTGCCTATCCACTGGAGTGACAGCTCAGGACATTTTCCCCCTCACATGAATCTGCTAATTGCTGAGATAACCCAAGCTGGACATCTCTCCAGTAGGGAGTTATCTCTGGTGCCATGGAGGTGGCATTCCCAGCTGACCATAATCACCTTGCCTTGAGAGCAGATTGAAGGAAGATAAGCCTTGAATTTCTGACTGACAGACACTTTGCTTGACAAACTATAAAAGGTACACAAAACTTTTACAAAGCAGAAGTCTTGCACACATCTCTGGAAATGTATGAGGGGATCTCTTTCCAAGGTTTGGGAAGTTTGGAGTTTGGAGTTACTCTCCCAGGGGTTGAGTGAAAGGAGTCTGTGTAGCCCATCATCAATTTGGAGGTAAGTTACATTGGCTGCTAATCTATAGGATGTCTTTGCTAGCTATAATATTGGTACCTTTATGTTGTGCACTGTTTTATGTAAATCTACTAGTAGTTCTTGTAAATCTAAGTAGTACTTACTACACAGGTTAAATTTTGTTTTAACCTGTGTAGTAAGTAGCTCAGTTTAAGGCCTTCTGTTTATTAATCTTCTGTCTATCCAGTGAATAACTCATTTGATATTACACCTGATTTGCCACTTTTTTATAACTTGTGAGCCAGGGTGGTTTAGGTGTGGGTCACCTGAATTTAAGCTGCTGCCAAAATTCTGAACCTAAGGCAGGGTTGTCTAACGCTTTCACTCAATCCATAACAAAGTAGGGGAAAAGTTAGGAGGAGGTGCAGTGAAAGCACCACCTCTTCTGAACCCCAGCTGACTGCCTGCACTGTCTTAAAATGCCCTCACATGGCACTTCCAAGACAAAGGTTGGAGGAGGTTACTCCTGCTTGGCTGCAGAAATGCTTATCCTGAGGGGAGACGCTATCTTAGGAAGTTGACTAAAGTCAGCAGAGACTGTGGTACTAGAAATTGTTGAAACTGGGGAGAAAGTACTACAAACTGAAGTACAGCACCTGAAACATTTGACATTGAAAAACTCAGGAGTAAATAGATATGAACTGACCACAAATAGGCAGAGGCTGGAGATTAAAAGACTTTTAGACACCAAGGCAGAAAATTTCCAAAGGAGCCTTCCAAAATGATATAGGGATGAGAAAAATAAATGCTCTAGATAATTTGCAGATGAGTCTTGGCTGGATTGTGAATGAGTCCATAAGGAAATCAACTAGGGAGAGAAAGAAAGGTCGTGCAGAATTTGCTGTAAGCTTTTTTTCTTCATGTGCAGTTTTTTGTAGGCTCATCTTGGATGATATTCCTGCAAAGGAAACAGTTCAATTTACAATTAGTCCTACTTTGACCTGGCCTGTGCTGCACAACAGCAAGGGTAGTGCCAAGAACAGTTCCAGCTCAGGAGTGGAAAGTGCTCAATGAGGATTCAAGAGTCAGCTGACACCCCAAGGAGTTTCCACAGATTTCCATTCCATTTGGCTATATACTTTTAAAATTATTAGAGTTAGAATAGTGCTTCCTTTCTCATGAGGTGTGAAAAAATGATGATACGCTTTGAAAAAGCCCCTTTTGGGGGTTGTTATGTCAAATCACAGTGGTTCAAATCAAATTTCCCTTACTGTGGCAAGTTGATTCTTTGATGTTACTTGCATTGGTCTTCACAAGTTTGCTTCCTAGGCAGAGCCAGCAAAGTAGTCAGAAGGCCAGAGAATTTTCAGGCTTCTCTCACAGTCCCCACTACTCTATGGCTTCCAGGACCCGATCCATGGGCATGGTGAATTGAAGAAAGCCTAGGAAAAGAGAAGGGGTGTAGTAGTTTAAATCAGGTGTTTGTCATGGAAAGTGGGATTGAAGTAGCCCACTTCCATTAACATTTGATAAGAACACTTGTGTATTTAAAAGAATTCCTTTTATCTACTACTGTAGCCTATGCTGGAGGGGCTAATGGGTTAGCTAAAGAGATGTCAGTAGCAATGAAGATCTAAAAAGTATTGTCATAAGTGATAGCTCTTCATTGGGTGATCCTTTATTGTGCAAGACAGCATCTCTAGTGACGGTGTTCCTTCATACATGTGACTTTAGTTGCTTTCCAATGAATTATGCATGAGGTAGATATCCCAAAGTCCCCTCTGCAGGCAGGCTAGAAAAATTTGATTTCATACTAGAGTCTTGTAATGAACTCCCAGCTCACATCATCACCGAGATATTAATAGTGGCATTTACTTTCTCCTATTACAGCAGGTACTCACCTATCTGGAATAGATATATAGTGCAAATCTGTTTATTTCAGTCATCTCCCATGTATTTTAAACTGAATTAAAGTGGAGTACTGCATGCACACATCCCCTTTTATTGCAAACAACAGAGGTTTCTGTTTTAGCTAGTCACAAAAAAAAAAAAAAATCGTTCCATTTTACCCTGCTGAAGAGTATGACACAAAGTATTGTACATGTTGGAAGCTAACCTGTGAAATGAGGATTGTATTTTTAGGGGTAAAGTCATAGCACAGCTGAATTCACTCACAGTGTTGTTACCTAGCACCCCTGTGGGTTAGGCAGTAATGTGTCTTGCTTCTGCTCTAACCTCTTGTAGCCAACAGACAGCAAACCTGAGGCTATAACTTGCTCTGAGCTACAATAGCTTTTGAAAGCAACCAAATGACATCTCTGGGAATCCATCTCTACTTTCCTGTTGGTGTTGATGAATAGCATATGTATATTTTCTCAATCAATAGGCTTACTACTCCTGACACCCTCCCAAAAGTTTAGCACAAGTATGAGTCTTCCAACAATAAAATTTTCTGCTAAGTGCAATCCATACTACTCATTGTCTAGAGTCCTAAGACATTTATTAGAGTCATGCTTTTTAAAGATTTAACCCATCCTTTGGAATACATAACCATATTCTTGCTGTGATTGTGTAAAAACTTGAAAGGAACCTATATTTTTAATTCATTTCATAAATTTGAAAGCAATTTCTATATCCCTCTCTACAGTTTTATCTTAGGAAAATGCTTCTAAACATAAAAAAATACTCCAAATATCAAGAGGCTTTCCATGATAGAAAATACTACAATTTCTACATGGCTATTGCTCAAATTCTTTCAATCCTTTGGTGTAAATTTATTGAATTATGATGTCTATCAAGACCAGTTTATTTTGTCTCTCACTGGAGTGGGAGAGGGTACTGGCCTGTGGTTTTTTTTCTAGTGGGAGTGCTAAACTGGGGAATACAATTCCTAAACCACAACAGCCGCCACACTTTAGTTTTACCTATATCATTGGCAATGAGAATTTCAGGAAAGCATGTAGCAACCAGCTACTTTGTGTTTTAAATGGGAAATCAGAAGTTGTCCAAGGACAGCAGAAGGTAGTTCTCAACAGTCAGAAACATCCTTCTGGTGGTATTTGACCTTCAGACCGGCTCATGTGAAATTCCAACCAAAAATGGTAATATTCCTGCAAGAAAAAAGCTGGTTTTTTGGTACTCTGATAAAACTCAGGCTTTATCATTATGAAGAAAGGGAGTAATGTCTTTTTTTTTTTTTTTTTTGACAATTTGATATAGTTAGAAAAAAGAGAATATTTCAGATACACTATTACTTTTCAGATTTGAAACATAAATCCAAATGCCTGTGCTGAGCTCATGCTATAGTGGCATAAAGTATTCTCTGTGTAATAGGAGACAGACTTGGAAAGGTCCACAAAAATTGGATCATTAATGTTCCTTCCCAAAGGGAAGACCTACCATACTGCTAAGAAGACTTCAACAGTCTCGGTGTGGCAGTTTCAGCTACTCAGAGCAAGTGCTATGTCAGGAGTGATTGAGAAGAGTGGAAAGCTTTATTTCATTGAAAAAAAAAAAAAGAGCCCTTTTAGAGTCAGTTCTGGATGACATTAAATGAAGGAACAAAGAAGGAACATAACACCAAAGTGATATCATAGGATTTGAGAAAAACATAAATGCAAGCTGAAGTGCAGGAGTTGGTATTACCTACACACCAAGGTAAGACAGTTTATTCCCACTTCTACTTTCTGCTAAAGCAACATTTTTCAAACCATAAAGAGTTGATGCGCTGGCTAATTATGGAGCATAGGTGTATTTTTGGTGTCCACTGGAAGGAGGAGCACAGGAGAAGAAATGCCACTTTTCTACAATGACGAGGAGTTATACATTTATTAAAAATGGATGTTTGCATTGCCTCTGTTATGTCACATTACCAGGACTTTATTGAGTGAGATTCTCAAAGTCAGCCAGAGAGAATGGGCAGCAGGCAGTGGAAGGTGGGCTGCCAATTTGGTTTGGCAGGAAACCAGTGCTTTCTGTACTGGTCAAGTTGAGTTTTTTAATGCATAGCTGGAGCTATGAGGCCAGAGCCTCTAGAGGGATGTAAGCTCACTGCTTATTTTTATTTCATGCCCTCTGAATATTTTCTACAGATGAAATAACATTAAACCTGTAAATCATGCCCTCTTTCATATTTTGGAGGATTAAGGCATATATTCTAATGGTGAATTGGCCTTGAAACTCTTCAGAGGTCTTTTTAGCCTACCTGATTTTCTTTGATAACTTATCTTCCCACCACCTACCCCCAGCAGTCAGGTTGGAATACCTTGAGGAACAGAGGAAAAATTTATTTCCTTGGGATATTGCATTTGTTTTCCTGAATCTAAGGCCTGAAATAATTCATAGAATGTGCTTTGTAAAACCTTTTTACTACAAGTATTTAATTTTACGACTTGAGCAGAGCTATGCATATACATAAGACATATTTTGAAAAGAGACATTCAGAGACCCTGAGAGATTCAGTATTCAGTAAATTCATTCCTTTGGTACAAAACAGCTAGCAAAATTTGACATAATCACATTTTAAAACTCATAGTTTATGGAAAGACTGAAAAAATTACAGCTTTCTCTAAGGAGATTTTACAGTCAAAACTTAACCCTAACAAAAGTAACAGATTTTAATATCAATTTTCTCCTCCTTCCATGTAACATTTAAAGAAATCTGTTGCAGGTAGATTTTTTAGCATATCAGTCCATCAAACGAATTATCAAGGTAACCATGACACTGAAGTCTGGAACTCAAGAATGGAGAGAACCAACAAGGACCATATATCAGTGTCCCAAGCCTAAACCCCATTCAGTATTTCACAGTACAGACAGAAAAAATGGCTCTTCAGTCAGTTGCCTGTATTCCTGTCCACCCTCTGATTTTTTCAAGAACTTTTGCTGCCACTCCAGAGATACTAGCTATTCCTTGAATGCTGTTTATCCATAGGCTCTTAACATAAATACAAATCTTGTCCCTTAATTTGTCAGAGAGATTTTAATTAAAAGAGGCCCTTTCCTGCTGAAATATCTTTAACATTCCATCTGCCATTGCTATCAGTGGAAAGGGATGATTGAGTTGCATGCATTCACCCCACTTGCATGAGGAAATAGATGCCTTTACAATGCAGTCACTGGACCATTTTGATTGCTTGTTTCTTTTGAGGGACCACTACAATATTTTATAGGTGGATTTAAATGAAATCTTAGGATATACAGGAATTTCCTTGAAACCAGGACTTCTGCTTGTGCAGTACCTTAAACCATGGAAGGTACTTGTCCACCTGAAACCAAGAGGCCAGTTTGCCTTTCAAAACATTCTCTTTTGTGGATCTCATAGTGACTATAATGATGTGCTGACATGTTACATGCACCCATGCATTTCAACTAACAACAATTTAAGAACACCCATATATTTGAACTTCAAAACCCTCACCTCAAAAGAGTTGTACCATTCAAAGCAATCTATTTAATTTTATTCCATGAAGTTCAGTTTCTAAAATACAAGAGTTATATGGTGCAAACAGTGAGATATAAATTTTCTGTTATTTCTTCATAACACTACTGGTTCACCATAATAGCTAAGACACAATTCTTTCTGTACTTGCTACAGTTGATAGGGTTGAGATATTAGGTATTTTCTGCTGCTCTGAAACAAACAAAAAAGAAATCAAAGTATTCCTTTATGTGTGGATTGCACTCTTGTATAAAACGCTTTTATATGTTTGGTCATTCAAGGAAGCAGCAAATACCCACTTAAAATCAGCTGGTAACTGCTTTCTGCTGAGTGACTCATCCTACAAATCAGTGGGTCTTATTGTTGAGACTTCAGCTTCTAATTTTTTTTTCAAGTTGCCCTGAGTGTTCAGAGGTGAGCCTAAGGAGTCTGGCTATATAAATCAGGTGTTGTTTGATGCTGTCTGTTTTTATGAGACAATGGATGACATTACAGGTGTCATCCACATTGCTGTTGATGGCAGTAAACAACTATTTTCTCCTGTTCATCTCTTCTCACTACCTTTTCTATCAGATTCTCCAATGAGCAGTAATCCAGTTACCTTCAGCTACAGGAAAGGTGACAGTTTGCCAGCACAAGAGTTTTGGGACGTGGATTGGCGTAAGAGGGATTCAGTATTTCTGTCTCAGGGTGCAAGTGTGTATATATATATATATATATATATATATATATATATAATAGATATATATATATATATATATATATACATATATATATATATATATACATATATATATATATATATATATATATAAGCATGCACAAGTGTATGGACATATATTATATTGGTGTGTATGTGTGTTTAAAACACACTGCACCCTTGCTCTGGTCAGGAGGATGCACACATGGCAGCAGTGACTGGGACCACCCCCAGGCTCCTGGCAGATCACTCAGAGATTTTCTCTCAGGTGCCAAAGGTGAAAGGGGTTTGCTGCCTTGCCTCCCGTGACAGATGGAGTTGCTTGCCTGCTTTCAGCATGGACACTATCCCTCTTCAAGCTGCCTGTCAGCCAACGCTCCAGTCCCATCATGGAAGCATCATTTTGAGTCAAGGTCAAAGACCCTCTCTAACTCCTCACCAGCCTGCAGCTGGCTGAGCTTTTCCTCTTTGACTTGCCCTCTTGTAAGGACAGTGCAGCAGAATCCTCTTTCTCTAGCTGCTGAAACCATTTGCACGGTCACAATTAGAGCTTAAACCCATTAAATTATTTCAGAGTGACAAGAAATCCTTTTGTGTCCTTTTGCATTGAAAAGGTTTTGGTGGTGGGTGGCCTGCAGAGGTGGTTTCAGTGCAAAGACACCAGGAACTGCTCCATGTCACACTGTGCCAGTTCCAGACAGCTCTGAGACAGACTTGTCACTGCCCAAAGCAGAGCTCATCAGTGACTGTGCAGGACCTCATGGCACAGCAGGTGGAGATGCTTTGAAGAAAGCTGGAGCCTGCAGAGAGGCCGTGCTGGAGCTGTAGCCCACGGAGAGAACTCTGTGTAGGAGCAGGTTTTCAGGCAGGACCTGTGACACATGGGGACCCAGGGGCATTTCCTGAGGGACTCCACCCTGTTGAAAAGGACCCATGCTGGAGCAGTTCTTTGAGAACTGCATCTTGTGGGAAGGACCCACGCAGGAGAAAACTGGTATCCTGTGGGAAGAAGTATCCTGAAGAATGGGATCCTGTGGGAGGGACTCCATGTGGGAGCAAGGGAACAGTGTGAGAAGGAAGGCTGGCATACACAAAACGTTCTGTACTGACCATAACCACAATTACTGATTCCCATGGTCTGCTAAGGGGAGGAGAGAAAAGACTCAGCAGTGAATTTGAGGCTGGGAAGAATTGGAGGTGTGAAAAAATTGTTTCAGGTTTTGTTTTTTCTTTGTTTTATCTCTCTCTGTCCTACCCTGTTAGCAATAAATTAAAGTAATTTCCCCAAATCAAGTCTGTTTGCCCATGACGGCAATTGGTGAGTGATGTCCTCGTCCTTATCTCAACCCATGATTTTTTTTTGCTTTTTTATTGTATTTTCTATCTCTGTTGTGTGAGAAGTGTGAGTGGGAAAATGGCTAGAGAGGCATCTGGAATTCAGCTAATTTTAACCTGCCACAGTCCTTTGAAGTGTAGAAAGTAATTATTTATGCTTACAATCTTTAGATGTGGTTCTTGGGTAGAAATGGTCTTCTGAGAACACCTGAATTCTCCTATGCTAGCACCTTTTGCTCATCATGCCAGCCATCTCCTGCACATTCCCATCTTTTTTGAACAGCCCACAAATACAGGACAGCCAAAATAAATCTGTTCCTTCTTGCAAAATTTTCATTCCACCTACTCTTCTTATTACTAAAACCTCTTAGCTGGAGGGCCTCAACTAACCTTCCCTATGGAATTGCTTGGTAGGTCTTGAGAACAAATAAAGCTCTGCTAGAGCTTCTGTCACCTTGTTTTATTCCATTCCTCAGCACCTCTCTCTCAGCTGCCATACTTACCTGCAAATTGGACCAGTGCAAGCTCTTGCTCTGCTCTGAACCTTAATTATGCATTTAAGGCAGTGTGAGGAAGAAAGCTACCTTAAGAGCACTGTTCAGACTTTAGCTCACAGATTCAGTGCTCCCCTTCCATCCCTGTAGTGTATTTCAGTGCTTGGAGTGCCAGGGGAAAGCAAGGTGGTTTCCTCAGAGAAACCAAGAAGAAAGGCTATACTCCCAATTACTGCACCTTTGCCTTCACCAGTATTGTGATAACTTTATTCCTTTCTCATTATTTCCAGGTGATGTGATCCCTGCATTCCACTGAACATGGCTAGAAATAGCCAGGTTCCAAGGAGATAAAGAAAAACCTTGAATGACAGGGCTCTTTATAAACCAAGTCAGATGTGCCTTTGCTTCCAAGATGTATAGATAAAGGGAAATTCAGGTGGGAAAGACCAGGAACTAGTATGGGGCTGAGTGTGAAGCAGACAGCAGTGAAAGTCGCCCAGACATGTACAAACATGAACAAAGCAGGGGAAAGCAATGAGTCATTCTGGAGCAGTAGAAGAAACAGAGTATTAGTTAAGCATTTTAATGCCATCTGGGACTTTCTCCTCAGCCCCTTATACTGAATCTTCCTTTTGTATACAAGTGGGAACTATTCCCTTAAGTAGAGTTAAATGAAATATTAACCAATTAAAAACTGTGTTCTATAGAGAGATGTAGTTTATTGACGGCTGCCATTCAAAGAAAACTTTAACACTGGAAAAACATCTGACATACTGGGAGTGGAACACAGATAAGCAAAATGCAGCTTGAGAAAGGATCAGAAACACTACTCAGTTTTAATCCAGCCTGGTGCATATTCTGGCCAAAGATGCCCTCAAACCTTTGTACCTTAATGGCTGAGATCTGGAAATACATGAAGGGGTATATGCTGGAACTCCTTCTGCTAGAAGTATTTGCTCAACATCAGAACAGAATTTTTCAAATGTACTTTACGTTTACTGTGTGGAGACTCCTTGAGCACTTTCCTCCTCAGGGACACAAAAATGTGTCTATGTTGTAGTGAAACATAGACGCACATGATGGATGGTTTTGTAAACACCCAAGCTGGCTTTACCAAATGCAGTCAAATATTGATATTACCCTTCCAAATACTTTCCTTCAGTCCCAAGTCGACTTAGAGCCTGCATTAATCCACAAATAGCAGAAGTCCTCGCTGCACTGCCAACTTTTCTATTATGAGCTAGACATGATTATGCTTAAGTTATGCTGAGGTCACATCTTTGGCTGCAGCAAAACTTGCTGTAAAGCAATAATGACGTACAATCAAGAAAGTCCCTTTCTTTGGCACAGAACTGTCCAGCTTGGTGGCCCCTGCCAGTTCTCAGGATATTTGGAGTGAAGTCCAGCAATTGCATGTCCTGATCTTTAAGGCCTGCCTATCACAAGGAAATCTGCGCAATAAATAGGAGAGCTATTTATAAAGCTAGGGCAAGGCAGAACTTTCATTCTGCAAAACGAGAGTGCAAACTGCCCCAGTGCATGTCTGTTTTGCCCCTAAAGCAGTCAGGATTGCAAGGGGGAGCTGTTGAGACAGGGTTTTTCATTACAGTGCTCAAACCCCTATTTTAACTAATCAGACACAAAAGTGGTTTTGAAACTAGGTTCCAATCTGCTAGATTCAGGAAGGAGGATGTAAAGCTGATTTACCCTGTGTGTAAAGAGGATTTATTGGTGTGGATGGTCAGAAGGGTGTGAGAACTGATCCACAGAAATAAAACCAGAGAGGGAAGATCAATTTGTTTATGAATATCAGTTTCAGAATTAATGAAGCCTGCTTTCCCGTGAGTGTATGTATCATGGTTGATTGACTTTTTAATTAAATAATATGAAGGCTGCAACATGAACTCAACCCTTTAAAGATCCTAGTGAAACTGCAGAGGATACACTGCCTGACTGGAGTCCCTCAAGCTGAGCAAGGTAAGGATTAAGACAAAAGAACTCTCAACAATTTCCCTGCATAACTGACCACTAAGTCAATGAATAAACACCTTGCTCCAGTTCCTTAGGAAAACAAGCTCAAAAATGATAATTCAAACAGGACAACATATTTCTGATAAAACTCTCCTCAATACATCCCTTGGATTATGGGTTATGTCTCCACCACTCTCTGTCATTTTTACTTTACACCGTGCATTCTCCAGGACAAGCACTATGTCTGCTGCTGGTCTGAAAAATACCCAGAATATTTTGGGTCCTAACACAATTAAAACAATGCTAATAATGAAACAGGATGGCTTCTAGACCAGAACTTGCAGTTTGAGATCCTAGAACAGCGGGATGTCAGGTATAGATATTGACCAGAACTGTATTCAATTTACAGCCCTGTACATCCACAAGAAATACATTACTATTTGCAGAAGTATTTCAGATGGCTTTAAATTTTCACCTGAATTGCTGAAGTCAGAATCTGACCCATGCTGATAGATATTATTGGATCAGGAATAAGAGTGCAATAAATCATAAACCAGAGAGAGAGGGGAGTTTGGTCTCTCACCAGTGAATTTAATAAAGTGCACTCTAAAGTGAGAGTCTTTGTATTATTCACTTTCTATTAGGTTATTTTCCTTTTATATGTCCTCCCAATACCACGCTGGCATGTAATTTTGCCCCACTTTTATCTCCTACATGTAGAGAGGGGAATGGATCTTTCTCAGAGCTATGCAGAACTGAAGCCACATATATCTAAGTCAGGAACCTGATGATATTCTCCTGACACAATGGGCTGCGGCTTACAGCATATTACATCTGTGTATAGAAATGGAATAAACAGGTGAGTAACTTCAGATGCTTGCACCTGGACAGGCTTAATTGTAAAGTGCATTCTCACCCTGATTTCCCTTCCTTAAACTACACAGGTACCATTCAAACTTGCTCAAGATGAAGGTTTAATTATTGTCCCCACCTTACCCCTCTTCCCTGATGCTGTGGAATATTTGAAAGAAGTTTGACTTAAATAAACAAGCACACAAAGTCAGATGGGAAGGAAGAATGCCTTTGTGAAATCCTCACAGCTGCAGTAACCACCTTTCTCCTTTTGCAGATTCAGGGACTGGAGGACAGGCAGATGGGAACTTTCTCCTTTATATTTATGTGTTTACATATCATTGACATTTTTGGAGACCATGTTTGATATGATCATTTGCCACATTAATGTGTATTTTTTATATTCCTTACTCTTACTCATGTGAGTGCTCTCACTTTAAGATGAAAAAACAGCAGTCTGGACAAAAACCCATTCAAAAAGAATATAAGGTGGAAATAAGGGAGTGATGCTGACTTGGTGGTCACCATATTTATTCACCCTGTTCAACATAGTTTACAAAACTTGCAGCAGACAGAAAGAAGCAGAAGAACAAGAAGTAACTGCCAGTTTGATTTCTATTCAAGACTAAAAATAAAGGGAGAGAAAAAAAAATCCACATTTAAATTTATTTCCTTTACCTAATTTAGCTGACTAAAAGTGCATAAATCTGCTTGCTCTCCCTTGCTTCTTCAGTTTTGCAACAGAGACCCTTCACTTCACCTTGAACTTCCCAGCAGTGCAACCAAGAATTACTAGTAATTATTCTAGAAAGTGCTTTATGGATCTCCATTGACTCCTTCATGTTTTCCTGCTACTCATCTTTCATGGGGAGCTGTCTTGTATATTCTGGAGACAGACTTTTTTGTTTCACCACACACATTTTCTGCAAGACTGAAAAAATCTCCTCACTGACAGATGATAAAGATCTGATTATACAGACATATCCAAGCATCATGGCAAGTTTCCCTGCTGTCAAGGGGAATTATTAAAATGATTAATGATTATTAATGATTATTAATGATTATTAAAGTATAGAGGTTTATAGGAATCTCATGAAAAAGACTATTTTGGGGATGGGTAGAATCTAAAGAAATTAACTAAGATGTCTTACACAAGATTCTCAAGTCCAGCTTATGAGTTTGGTGGAAGATTACCTGGGCAATAAAAAAGGTCAGAAGGTTGAAAATAAAGCACTTCCCAAAGCATTTTGTTGTTATTCATTAATGGTCTAGACAGAGGAAAATATTCAGAAATGCTGTCCTGTCTCCATCTCTTCTATTTTTAAATTCATGGAATTTTGGACTTTGTGAATCCAGATTCTGGTTCCCATATGTAAACTAAAATACCTTTGAAAACTAATTTCTATGATCAGACAAGCCTATCCAGCACAGCAATGTACACAGAGGACAGCTAATATGCTGAAGTCAGGGAAATATGTATGTGCAGTACAATATCATTGTAAGTTCACTGGAAGAGTAATTTAACTTCATAAATGCAATGTATCATTGCCACAAACATGGCTCTAATACCCAATTCTGAGTAGTGGCAAATGCCACCTGGAAAGTGCTGGTAGGCTGTTGACAAATATGTTCAGCCCAGAAGATTGAGGCCTGAGGGCAGACTGTATCTTTACAAAGGCAGTTCAATCACTGAGCTGTCTGAGCTGTCATTACACATTGCTTTCTGAAACAGTATTTTCCAGCCTCTAACTACCTTTAATTATCTTTTGTTTCCTGCAATGGGGCTCAGAAGAAAAATTGTTAGCAAAGCTGTGTGTATTTATGCCTGCCAAAATCTCCCTGCAGCTATTTCCAAATGGATTTTTTTCTATAGAAAACTTTAGACTCATACCTGCAATGTCCATGCAAGAAAAACAAACCAATAGGAAGAGCTGACCGAGCGACTGAACTGTAAAATTGTTCCCACTGAGTTGAGGTTTGACCTTACAGCTCTAACCCCCTTACTGCATCCTTTAACTCTACATCCTAGCTGCAGGAATCCCCTGGCCTGGGACCAGGGATCTGGACATGGGAACTGGGCAGGTCTGCAAAGCCTTAGGTGCTGTGCTTCCAGGAAGGTGTGCACAAGGGGCAGGCGTCTCAGTGCAGGGAGGAGCTCCATTCCTTTCACTAGGAACTGTGCCATAAACCCTGTGCCACTGCCTCTGGTCCTGCAAACATTAATTGCAGTCTTCTCCTTATTGCAGGGAGTGTGGAGCAGTCTCCAAGGGCCTGTGTCCACACCAGCCTAAGGTTTCCCCAAAGACTGACTCTGTGAAGCCTCCTAAGTGCAGAACATCCTGCTGTAATCCCACAGTAACCGCAGGGGTGCAGGACTACAGCAGGATGTTGTACAGCATCCTGCTGCTGCTGGGCATGGGGGTGCACCTGTGGCGTGGCATCCTTAGACGTGCCTGGAGCAGCTGCAGGTGTTTTCATTCCAGCCTGACAGCTGTGTAACCCACATCCTCTGAGGACCACCCTGCAGCTTTGTGTAAACCACGCTTACACAAATGCTTACAAGAATGTGTGGGTTTACACCAATAATAAAAACCACACCCTGGTCCGCCAGAATTTCCCACTGTTCCCACTAGACTTGTCTGTGTCTTCTTGGCAGCTAAAGCAAGGGCTGGCAAATCTGGACTCACTCACATGCACTTGGTCTGCCTCATTGGCCCCAGACCACTGGAATCTCCTCAATTTTTCACTGAGAACCTTTCTAGGGTTTGGTCATGCCAGAGGGTCCAAGAGAACCTTTAAAGAGCTGGGGAAGAAAATGATGAAGGGGGAATTAGGATCCCTCACCTCATACAGGTGGTGTGAGTTCAGGAGCTGATGTCCTTCCCTGGGGTACAGCAGGAGACAAGGTGACACCATAGATACATAATTGTTTCCCAGTGGGGACCAGAAATAGTGGCTGCTGCCCAGGACAGACATCAGACAAGATCACTGAGACACTTGCATTGTGAGGTGTCCCAAATAAACACAGAATTTCTTTTAAGAGATGTGCCAAACATGAGTAAGCAAGTCCACTGGGAAAGAAGCAGTTATGGGAGATGCTGTACTGCAGTTTGGGCTATTTAATGGCTTCTGCAACATTTTCCAAGCACAGGATACTCTTAAGCATGTTTGTTGAATCACCCCAGAGGACATTTCAAGGCTGAAATGTTCGTCCTAATGTGTGAACAGGAATATCCCTGAAGGTCCTCCACAGGAAATGTAGGCAGTCAACAGGGACTCTAAAACTCAAAACAAACCAGTATTAAATAATGCTATTGGAGCTCTCTAAAGTGATACATGGAAATCTTCACAAATGCAAGACTTAGTGGGTTAAAACCACACTCATGATGTGAATAGTTCTGTATTTTAAGGGCAAAACCTTTTGGCTGATTGGTCTATGCTGAGAAGAAAATTTTTGATGTTTTTTTTTTTTTTCCTCCCTGGAAAGGTAGAATGAACCAGTGGGGAACAAACACACACACACAAAATCTTTCAAAAGCTAGTTGCCTTCAAAAGATTTTTTTAACTTTCTTTGGGGAAAAAATAGCTCCATAAAACTTGCTTGTTTTGTTGCCATGGGATGATTTTTTGAGGAATTATAAAACCATCCGAGAAACACAATCAGTCTGCAGTAAAATGAAGTGCTTAGGCAATGTACCATATTTAAAAAGCTCTGACAGCATAAAACTAGAGTCAGCATGAAATGTACAGACTTGCCTATTATGAATTTATAATGAACAAAAATTAATTCTGTTTTAGATATCTATTTAATGGATATTCTCAATACACAGCTGTTCAATGTGCCTTTGAGAAGATGATATGTTTATCTTTTCATTTATAGCAGTACACAGGAGCTCTTCAGCTCTGTATAAGTCAGGCAGAATATTCCTTGACATACAGAATATGGCTGAATTGAATTTTTCTTTAAACAAAGAAATTAAAACTTCCTGATTCATTAAAGGGGTTCCATTACCTTCTTAGCCTTAGATCACTAACTGTACTTAATGCTTATCTCTGTCTTTCCAATTCTTCCTGCAAAAGAATCCTGCCTTGCCAAAAATAAATCCCAAATTTACTGTGATGGCTCCAGAAAAAATGACCTCAGGAGAATAGTTATATAGGTGACTGGCCTATGCTTCTAAAATTTTTTTATTTGTTATTTTACCTTTGATATTAAACCATCCCCTGACTAGATCATCTTGTATTGTTTCTCTATCCATCTTTGCCTTGTTTCTCATGTATCAAGTGAGCCCATGCGAACCTCATGATGTTCAGAAAGGCCAACTGCAAGGTCCTCTGTGCCTGGGCTGGGGCACCCTTGGTATCAATACAGGCTGGGGAATGAACAGATCAAGAGCAGCCCTTGGGGTTGGGCAGGACTTGGGGGTACTGGTGAATGAGAGGCTGGACATGAGCCCAGAAAGGCAACAGCATCCTGGGCTTCATCCAAAGCAGCATGGCAGCAGGGTAAGGGAAGTGATTCTCCTCCTTCACCCACCCTCAGGAGACCCCACCTGTGATGCTGCACCCATCTCTGGGATCCTCAACACAAGAATGACACAGACCTGTTGCAGTGGGTCCAGGGGAGTGGGTCCAATGATCAGAGGGAACTTTTCCTATGCAAAAATACTGAGAGAGATGGGATTGTTCAGCCTGGAGAACCTACCAAAAAGTCTTCCCTGTGGCCTTTTAGTACTTAAAGGGGTCTTATAAGAAAGACGTGGCCATTTTAGCATGGCCTGTTGCAATGGGACAAGGGTTAGTTATTTTAAACTGAAGAATGGTCTATTCACACTACATAAAGGAAAAAAACTTTTTACAAACAGGTAACGAGTTGCCCAGAGAGATGACAGATGTCCCAACCCTGAAAACATTCAAGGTCAGGTTGGATGAGGCTCTGAGCTGACGAAATTGAAGATGTTCATGGCAGGGTAGTTGGACTAGATGACCTTTAAATGTCCCTTCCAAAGGCTGATCTGTGATAGCCAAACTGCTTTCCATAGAATAGAATTGAAGAAATTTCCTGTGAACTTATGATTCATTTGGGTGAATCAGAAGACCAGGCTTTTATAGCCTGGAAGACCCTGCAGACTGTGTCTTTCATGTCGTTTGTGTGAGAGCTTGCCAGAGTCGATGGTAAGTGAGTTGGAAAGATGATGCATATTACTCATGCTAATTGCTGTGACTGCCCCAAGCCTGACATAAACAGCTGGTGTAATAGAAAGATCCATAGCCCATGTCTGATTTCACATCAGCCAGGAGACATAGAGTAATAGGGCTGTTTAATATTTTCCTAGAATATATTTCTGACCCATAACTGTTGTCAGAATATGCACTGACATGCCATGCCCTCACATCCAGCATGACAGTGTGCCTGGATATTTTGTGTCACTCTTTTCTTGTAGTGGCTGCTAAAAGTGGGAGAGTGCATGCAGAAATCTGTAAGGTTAGGCAGCAGATATCTGAAAAAGAAACTCCTTTACAATCAAATTTGGATCATATGTGCTGCAATATATGCTGTTAAACCCTTGCTCTTCAAGCAAACAAAAACCTACATAAGCCATACCAAATTTTTTATCAACAGCAGAATGATATAAAGAATTTCATACAAAGTGGTACTTCTTCTCTGGGAAACATAATGAATAAAAAATACAAAAACCATCCTGTCATAAGCAGAGAACATTGCCTGAGATTCAGAAAATTAGCAAGGAAACAACAGCATCTCCTCTGTATACTTCATTATAGCCACAAGTACCTAATCCAGGCTTTATAAAGTGTTTATAGTCTTTCAGAAGAAAGTTGCATAAAAGTACAAAGGTAGTTTAGAGTGGTTTTTGATTGATAAATTGCCCTTTCAAAAACACATTTTCATTTAAAAGCACATACTTTTCTCAGGAAAACACATCTTTACTAGGTGTTCGTTTTTGATGGATGATTCTGTAATGTCTTGCCTTTTTCTTTCCAGGGCTTGAGTGATATGAAGGCATAGGGCCTTGTTTGTTGTTTATAATCCACAAAACTCTGCACAAGAAATTTGAGGAAAAACATCTCGTCTCTAATAAATCTATTTGTTTTCTATTTCTATTTCAAAAATCTCTATTTACCACTTTTGGTGAATGTTTTCTGTTTTAGGAAAAGGAATTGACATATGTTAGAAACTAGATAATAGCAAAGTTGTTCAGTCAGATCTCACCATCTTTTCCTACCTGTTGCAGCTGTAATCCCAAATCTGGATTGTGGGATCTTGTTCGACTTTGACGCTCCTGCTCTTGGATCCCTCTCTCAACACTGGGATGCTGATTCTGCCTCTGCACTGCGGGTCCTTCTGTTAAAACTGAGTGTGCTAACCCCCTCTGACAACCTAGGTCTGCTACAGAGCAGTGCTGGCTGGGTATTTGTTATTAATGTGCTCAATCCAAGAAATTAATAATTGTATAAGGCAATTTCACCTCTTTTACTTCTTTTACTTAACTTATTTTAATGTTATAACACTCTATATTGGGTGGATTTCACCCAACTGGAAAATTGATCAAACTGTAAGATAAACACAATTTTCTGAGAAATGAGTCTGGCCTCATCCAGGGCATGACTCCAAATGCTACTCACTTGAGGCTGCTTGTGGAGATGAAAGGGTAGGTAAGGTTCACTCAGCTCTCAGCATCTTCTGTTAAACTGTATAGGATAGGGTGACTTAGTGAAGCACAAGACCCTTCCAAGCTCATCATAAAAGATGTGCTAAGTAGATGCTGCTGAGAGAATAACCAGCACAGCTCCCACCCATCCTTTCACAGCCGCCCCTTGGCACACAGCTCACTCTGCGCAAGGCTGGCCAGCTGATGGTTTGCCAGCAAAGGGGATTTTGCAGCTGTGTTGTGCTGCTGAAGTCTCCAGCAGTGCCCTTGGCTGACCTTCTGCCTCAAGGTCTTTCTGGTAATCTAAGCCACCAGATGCCAGCCTGGAGACTGAAAAAAAGAAGCAGAATTATGACAGAGAAATTAAATTTGCCTTGAAAAAAGGAAGAATGTTTTTTCTGACCAGTTTCTGTGAGTGAGTGCTACATGCAGAACACAGACCGGCCATAAAATCTTGAATTGCTGGATCCATGGGGTCTTTCGTTTATTTTCTTCTAATAAATCATCAGTTGAGAATAGACTGATGAGTCAGACCCTGCTGACAAGAGCATCTTCTGAAGTGGCTGAGGAACCAGCAGAGACATTGATGATTTCAGACAATTTTTGATCAGTATTTAAGCCTCTGTGAATAAAAGCTTTAAAATATGCCTCCGAACTAATGCTTGATGCACTGGGGAGATGAATAAGATTTAACACCCCAACAGGCATGGGGTGGAGGACACGAGGCTTACCAAGCCATCCAATGCATGCTTCCAGTGTGCTGGAATAGTTTGATGAATGTAAAGTATGTTGATGATGGTATTAACCAAATGAGATGGAAAATGCTGTCTCCGTAGAATAAGGGAAGAGATGACATTGTCACATTTAAATTTTTCTCAACTAATGAAATAACTTGGAAGATCCTAGTTTGTTTTTTTAAAATGAATCTGCAAGGACACAAAAAAAAAGTAGCTATAAACCTAGCCTGATATATTTTCAGTTCCCACTGATCCTCACTTAGAGATATCACAACATAATCTTTTCCTCTGGGGCAGGATTTTCAGAAGTGCTCCATGTTCTGTAAACCTTCTCTTCATGAAGTGGATGACAAATATGAGATGCAGATTCACTTTTAGGGAAGATGGGAAATGTAATGTAAGTGAGGATTTAACCCCACGACAATACACAAATTCTGGGTGGTGTGTTTTATATCACCTGGAAAAAGCCACTTTATCTACACTGGATCTGCATCTCTGCATATACCTGTGGGAGCTGAGGTGGGCCCAATAATGAACCTGTTCATGAAACCCCAAGTACATTCGAACTGCAGCTGGATAAATACACATGTGGGGACCGAGAGTAAAATAGTCTGACATTAAAATGAAACTAATTCATACAGCTATGACTGTAAAAAAATGCTGCAGCTTTATTGTCTCCTTTCTTTTGCAAGTTCACACGTGAAATGCCAAGCTTCCCTCAAGACATAGTTTCTTCTTTTGAAGATATTGCATAAACTGTTGGATGTAAAGGTTTAAAAGGCTCTTGCCTCCCTTCAAAATGTATCTTTTGTCTAAATGGCTCTATCTAAGATCTTATAAAACAGACCTCACTGGTGATCCTTTAGTGTGAAAAATGAAGGGAGCTCATGCCTTTTACAGTACAGGCACTTTTCTCTTATTAATGTTGTGCAGTAAGAAAGAATATTTGCAGTGCTGCAGTGGTGAGATGGATGTTCAGGATAATAACAGAGGAGGCCTACCACGATCCTTAGGAAATTTTGTCCATTAAAATAATATATAAAGCTGTATTTAGGAACATGCTGGAACTATGTATATTTATTTATAATGTGGCTTTATCTCATCAGTGAATTTCCCTTAAGAGAGAAATACTTTCTTCAAGGACATCTATTGTTCGAACAACCCTATGGTACACCCTTTTCTACTTTAGCCCTATAGTCAGTATACAATGCAGGATTATACTGAAAAAAATCACATATTATTTCTTAACTTACATGCCAAAATTTTAAGGGAAGTAGGTGAAAAATACATCAGACCATTAGAGGAAAATAAACTGCAGAAAAATAATACAAACACCTTTTTAAAAAAAAAATCTCTCTTCTAGTTTTTGGGGTTTTTTTTAAGTTACCTTTCATGTTTGCACGTCAGCACCAACTTCCTAAGAGAAAAAAAATTTGGGCCTCCTGCTGTATTGCACTGATGCCAGTAATATGGGTTTAACAGTCTTGTTTTGAATTTTGCCTTGAGCTACATTTCTCCAAGGAGGTACAAGTGGTTATACCTGAAGCCAGACAGACATGACTGTCTCTGAGGGCAGTGTGGAAAAAAACTCACAAAGAGACGATTTAACACCCCAAAGAGAAGGCTTCTAAGACCAATTCCCCTCACCTCTGGTCACTGCTGTTACACTGGACAAGACTAAATAGGATCAACCAGCCAACCTCAAAGTGAAATCCAGCTGTAGAGGTGGTACAGGAGCCAACGACTGCCAGTGCACAAAAGTGCTATTTCTGTCTATAAAGTGTCATACTGATGACTCATCTTGTCATCATTAAATAAAAAATGAGTAAGTTTCTTAAATATGTCAGATAATCTGTTGAAGTTTGATTTAATGGCAATCAGTATAATCTATTACACATCACATTAATCCATTAATGAAACAACATCTGTAAGTCAACTGGCTCTGCTTTTATCTATATTCAAATGGTGCATTTAAAAAGAGTGCCCAATAAAATGTGACTATTTATCAAGCCATAAGTGTTCTGCTTAGCATTTAAGGCATTGCTCATTAATAGTCTTCCATTGTGTACTTTAATTGGGCTCTGAGCAGATGAATGACATGCCTGTGCAGAGTGATTAATTAATAGACTTTCAGATACGATTTTAACCACATAGCTTAACTGGTTGAAAACTTTTCTTTCATAATGGGTACAGGCACCTGCATAATGTGTGCTGAAGCTGTTTCTCCAGCTGCAGAGCTCACAGTTACATGCAAACAAGCCCTAGCCATTTCAGTCAGACAAAAGAGCATCATCAAAATGACTGGGCTGTCTCATATCATTAAGTTGAGGAGATACAATGTGTGACTGAAATGGATAACTACAGAACTACTCCTTTACACATATCTCTGACATACTTTACACTGAATGACTAAGGAGAAGGGCTGAAAGGTTGAGATTCATCTCAGCAAACATAGAATCATTTCACTAAACTGAGTTTCCTTTAGAAGCAACAGGAAGAACAGGCATTTTCAAAGTATTATTCACCATACTACAGGTGACTAGAACAGCTCACAGAAGTTGTGTGCTATTAGTGCTGTTTTTGCTCTTTTGACTACAAGCAGGTCATCTGACTAGCTTAGGTGCAAACACCTCTGCTGTAATAATTTAAAGTGAATGGTGAGTGTATGCATGGACAGAGGATGCCTATAAAAAGGGGAGTTTTTTTTTGTTCTGGAGAGTTCTTTTGTTCCTCTTTCGAGCTGTTGTGTGGGCATCTGGGCTTATCCCAGATTCTCTGTTCTCTCTGGCTTGTGTTTAAATAAACGAGAGCCTTTTTCAATTGTTTCCTGAAACTTGGCCTCGTTTGTTTTCATAACAAGGACAGTGTCACAACTGCACTGTCTCAACTGCACTGACTATAGATATATGTGGTGTAACAGATGAGTAATGCGATGGTTGACTCTCAGAATTAAAAGAAAAATATTTTAAATATTTTAAGTGAAGTTAAGTGAAGTTTTAGAGATTTAAAGTTGTGTTTTACCCTCCCCCCTTACACTGTTACCATGGTTACTGTGGCAACACCTGACTTCCAATCAAGATGTAAGAAAATGATCTCCACCACTGGACAGCAAAGAAGGAGCTGATTGACAAGACTTTGGGAGGGGCTAAATAGTTAAAAGGACAGAGCATCCCTTGTGTGGGTGACAGCAGGGTGGGAAAAAATCCTTTGCTCCCAACACTGTATTGTTTCCTCTATTCAATCTTCTGTTGTATTTTTTGATAAGGTTTTAATAAATCATGTTAAATTTTTGGAAGTGAGTGGCATTTCTCACATGTGGCATGTGGCCTTTCTTTCCACAGTGACATTGAGATGGCTGGGCTCCACGGCTCTGCAAGCTGTTGCCTTGGTCACAACAGTAGTTTCATCTTGCAGGCAGACAAACTCTCTTTTTAGCATTTCCCCTAACACCTGTCCTCTTCTCCTGACATTGCTCTGCAGCCTGTGGGGGCAGTTTGCTTCAGAAAGTGGCATCTGCCCCTGCCCCTGCCACCAAGACTCCCACTTCTGACAACGCCAGGTTGAAATTCTTGCTCAGGAAGACATGAGAGGGAGTTGTTCCCTTTCTCCTACTGGTAAGCAAATACAATTTCCACAGCAAAAGGTTCAGACCAAGAGCAGCAGTTCCTCCTTAATTATAAGGATTACCATCAGTTCCCTATCCCTATTTGTTCTTCAGCAATCTTTTGTAGATTTTCAGTTCCATTTTCACTAACAGAACCAAAATGCATTCGCAAGTCTCCATTTCTCCTTTTTCAATCTTTTCTCCACTTTCTTCTCCTAGCCATTGCTGAGATACTTTTCAAAGTTTACTTGTAAGGCAATCATACAGCTCCAGCAAGGCTACTGAGAAAACAAGAGCATATATATGCACATTCAGTTTGCTGCTTATTGAGAAAGGTTTGTGGGGATGTTGTTGTTTTAAGCCCAGCTGGAGATCAACCATCACACAGCTGCTCATCCAGTAATCCCTTTCTTCCCCCCTACCCCAGTGGAACTTGGAGGAGAATCAAAGTTCAACCTGTATGTTGAGATAACGACAGTTTAATAAAATAAAGGAAAATAGAATAATAATGTTAAATAATAATAAAAGGAAGAAATCAAGTGCTGCAAAATACAATTGCACACCACCTGCTGACAAATGTCAGATCCCTCTTCCTGAGCACAGATCAGACTCTTCCAGGTAACTCCCCCTAGTTCATATACTAGGCATGATGCTCTGTGGTGCTGAGCATCCCTTTGGTCAGGGTCACCTGCCCCAGCTATACTCCCTCCCAGTTTGTTTTGCATCTGTCCTCCCTGGCAGACCATGAGAAAAAGAAAAAAATATCCTTGACTTAGGATAAACAAGACTTAGCAAAAACCCCAAAAAATCAGTGTGTTATCTACACCATTCTCATTCCAAATCCAAAGCACAGCTACTAAGAAGAAATTAACTCTAGCCTAGCTGACAACCAGGATAGGGGAGATAAAATAACATCCCTTATTAGGCCAATTAACACAGCCACAAAAATTACAATAGGTTTTGGGCATCTAGTTCACTCTTTGAGCTGCTGTACAGGTTACATAGTACTGATGATTTAATATATGGAGAAACTACAGGGTTTTACTGTTATTCTTTATTCCACACACAATATTTTAACAAACAATCAATGATGGCCTTTCCCATCTCCCAAGGTGTATATAGTCAAAGATAATTTATGTTTCACAGAAAGAATCTCTTTTGTTCCTTGTCTTGTTTCCTTTCTCTCTAATCTGCTATGATCTATTAGACAAGAGAGAATTAATGGTGCAATTTAGGCTTTAAGCCTTCCTTTCATAAATTCTTAATTGAATGTGAACTTCAGGAATGCAAGAAATGCAGAATGAGGATATTAATCTGTAAGCTTCAGGTAGAAATTTCTCAGGCTGATCTGCAAATAGTGCAAGTTAATACAGTTACAAAGTGAAGTCTGTGTGGAGTTATGCAAATTTACAAAAGATACACAGGTTTGTTTGGTTTGTTGTAATGTTTGATTTGAGGTTTTTTGTTTTGTTTTGTTGGGTGGTTTTGTTTGTTGTTTTTGGTGGGGTTTTTGTCTGCTTTCCTATTTACAGTGTAATCTGTATATTCTACAGGTTTCAAAAGTGACTTAGCTTTGAAATTTTGTGGGCAATGACAAACACTCATTTATACAAATGATCCAGGGGGATCACTCATTTGCCAGCCAAGGATAAGGTTTTATTCCATTCTTGATACTACAAGAATCTCTTAAGTGGGTATTTGATGTAATTTTGGCCCAGTTTGATGTCATATTCTATCTATGCCATGCCTTTTGCTTTTTCATGATGTGGAAAGCAGGAACAAAGTCAGAATTAGGAGCAGGAAGGTAATCAGAACCTATACATGAAAATGAGACAGGAATTTTTCTGATTGATGAAAAAGAGGCTAAATCAGATGGATTATCTGTCACTACTTTGACATCTTCTCCTTGTTCTATTCTTCATCAGTGTTACATTTCCTTCACCTGCTTCTTCTCTTTTGTCTTTTCACTTATGTTCTCTCTTCTTATGTAATTTCAAATATGGAAAGGTAATGCAGACTGATGTGCTACCTGCAACCACAGTTCATTGTTCTGGTGTGCTCTGCCCTTGTTCCACACTGGGATGACTTGTCTGCTTCAAATCCTATCTGCTCCACATTTGAGGACCCATTCATGGATGTCCTAGTTTCATGACCATTAACTGTGTTAATTAAAGTCCACATATATAAATGAGTAAACAGAGATTAAAGGGTCTTATCTTCACTAATTCAGATGATGATGACCTCCTGTAGCTTGGGAATGATCCCAGCTCACAGGTTTTGGTGTCTGCCCTAGCAAAGGTTCAGCTTCACATTGGGATGAGCTCCAGGGGCACACAAACTTTTCTACTTAGTACTGCTCAGCACCCAGTGGTAAGCAATTGTGCAGGCTAGATATAAGTCATGATGTTCTCTAAAGCCTCTCAGTGTATTCCAGTGGAGTATAGGAACCAGTTTGTGAAATGTCCCACAGTGAGTTCTCATCCCTCAGAATTGTCATTGCCCCTGTGGAATAATGGCAGTGCCTTCCCTTTGACAGCTCTTTGCTGCTTCATCTCATCTGTGCCTATCTACTGTCAGAGACTGAGCACCCTTAGTGTAGGTGAGTGCTGCAATGGGAAATGGTCAGCTCTGTTCCCACTCACTCCCAGTCACTCAGTGATCCTGAGCTGAGTACAACCACAGAGAAACCCAGAACTTTTTCTGGCTCTTCATATTTTGATATAATTTTTTTTTAGTTTTTTCAAGAGTCTGCAAATGGCAAAGACATGGAGGAAATACTGTTCATTTTAATATCAGGACACCTGTTCTAACACCACTGTCTTTCTTTGCTTTACCAAGTCTTTTACTTTGCTTTCTTCACACTTACTAATACAATGGCTAATTGCAAATTAATTCCTTGATATTTGTGTTGAATAAAGTAGGTGTCTTTGGAAACACTGGATGTTACAAAACAATTGAGATATTACCATAGATACAGAAAGTGTAAAAGCAGCAAGAAAACTATGTTTGGCATTTGCTGATTTCCAAATTTTTGATTTGTCAATTAATGCTGAGAAGATCTTTTGCTGTGAGGGTTTGAATTGAGCATCATTTCCTCCACTCTATTAGTAGGAGGCAATAGGAAGCCTGGCAACACACCAGGCCATATCAATGTCTGAACTTGAACTTTCCAAATAAGCTGCTGCCACCTGATACAAAGAACTAACCCAAGGAGGAGCTGTCACCCTGCACCACGCTGGGCTGCTGAGCCACCTGCTCCCTGAGAGTGTGCCTGGTGTCCTGCTCTGCTGCCTCACCCAAGCTGAGCTTTGTTTGCTGGCTCTGTGGACCCTCAGTGAGACTAGAATGTTTATGTCCCTCCACTCCTTGGCACGAGCTGAACTCACAATTCAAGTATGACTACTGGATTTTTCTGTTAATATTATGTACCAGCTAAACCAGTAAAGAATTTTACAAGGTGTTTCCTGAGCCCAGATGGTTTGGAAACATCTGAATAATGTCAACACCAGGAGTTTCTCCATAAAATGCCCCCAAAATATTTTTTAACAGAAAATGTTAGGTAATTTATTTTTATGAGCTTTAACCATCATTTTCAGTAAGAAATTTACTGTAAATAAATGGAGCTTTCCTGGTGTAAAACTGAGCACAGTGGCAAGTAAGATGCATCTGTGCAGCAGTTCATAACTGATGTATTAGATTTTATCTTTCATAAGAAATATAATTGCAATTTAAACTAAAACAAACCAGTAAGTATTCCTGTCTAAGTTCGAAACTTAGAGCTATTTTTCCTCCAGGATCTGTAACTCAAACAGGATGTAACTTCTATGTAACTCTTGTACATATGAAGACTAACTTTTATGCCTTTAATTTTCACTTTTCAGCTATTCAATTTTTAAGATATTTACACCTAAACTTATCACAACAGGCTTATCTGAAGTGGTTGCACCCAGTTGAATATGACACAGTTAAAAAGATGAAGACTGTAGCATTGGACTGACAAAAGTTCTTATCAAACATTTCCACAAATGCCAAACTCATCCTTTCTGGTGCTGTGACTCACCTAGTCATCTTGCCTCAAGCAAAGGCAGAAAGATAAACATTCAGTTGCATCCTGAAGGACACTATTTATCATTGCTTATATCAAGCTAAAACAGATTTTTCATCTCTTTTCTTTCTGTTTAACAAAAATTAGGTGGTATCTGAACTCTGCAGGTTGTATTGGAGACAATGACTTTAATGAGCACCTCCTAGTCATTAAAGACCAATACATGAAAATATTTGGATTTCTGTACTTGTAATCACTATATATAAAATACATGCTTCTACAGACTCTGTCTGGATAACAGTTTTTTTACAGAAAGTCATCCCTCGCTGCTCCCCAACAGCAGGCTAGTCAAGTTGTGATATTTAAAAAGTGGTAAATAAAGACAAAATTTTCTTTAACAAGACTGGATGTCTTTTTCTTCATGACAGAAGTATTTGAAATTAGGAAATTGGAAGTACAATTTCAATCACAATTACATTGTCTGCACTGTAAAGTTATAATCACCATAAGAGCAATTATTGAATATATCTTATTATAGAGAGGAATGCCTGAACCAATTAATAGAAGAAGAGTGTTAAGTTGAAGAACCAGAGCTTCTGCTATGATGATCAAGCCAATAAAATGTTCTGACTTTCGCTGTGTACTTACAGCTTGCGTGGAAGTTTGGACACAATGCAAAACCAATAGATCATGTGAAACATCCAGATAATGAAGCTACTTGGTCATTACCAAAGCAGGTCAGGTTTCAGCCAGCAACCTCATCCATTCTCTCCAGTCATCCATTCCCCAAAGGTCTTTTTTGATGAATTTTACCTTTTTTTTTTTTTTTGCTTCAAGCTAAAGCTGTCTCTGCACTGCCAGGTTCTCACCATGCTGTGAGCATTGCCAAATCAGCCGTGGAGCTCACCACACAGCAATCTCTGCTGATGTTTTTTGTGAGACATCTAATTGGTTTTGCTTATTTTGTGCTGTGAGAATTACAGAAAATGAACAACAGCCCACTGCTCAGTGTTTGGCGCCTCTTCCCAAGAGGCACCTACATTAAATTATTTTAGAAGCTCAAAGTACAGTTTTAATAACATCTTACAGCTAAAGAAACTCCTCAGTTAGCTGCAGAGCAGTGACTCTTTATCAGTCCCACTCCCTCTTGCTGCTCTAGCTTTTGGCAAGATCACTATCTTCCTGAAGTGATGAAAGACAATATTAAGTACATACATCAAAATGAAAGACATGGTAAGTTGTTTTTTATCTTAGTGTTTATTAAGACTGTTCATCCATGATTTATTAAGCGTGGTGCTTTTAATTGATAGTAGTGAATATTAAATCTCTGTCAAGATAGATCATATCAAAATCTCCTTGTATCCAAGACTAAAACCCAAAAACCTGTTATTTACTTCTTATAAGGAATACTGTGCTGCATATGGGAAGCCAGTCTTTTAGGTTTTACTTCTAGACTAGAGTGGCAGTTCAGAAATATGGGGTGATATCTCAGATATACTGGTACAATTAGAAGCCAATTAAAAATTTAGGAATTAGGCAGGCTGGTGAGAGAATGCTAGGAGAGAGAAAGAGTGAGACATAATTATCGGGAAGATATGCAGAGAAGCAGGTAGAAGTCAGTAGTCCAGACCTTCACAATGTTACAATAGCAGTTTCAGCTGTTTCTGGTAACACTTCCCTTGTTTTCCTCTCAGATGTTAAGTCTAGAATCCATCAGTAAGAATAATGCAGTGAGAATATGGCTTGTGGGGAAAAAGCGCCTTGAAAAACATCCAAGGTCCAAGGTACTCAGGAGTGCATAGATTTGTTTTGGCATCCAAACTGCCATCACAGAAACTTCAGAGCATTGGACCTGTGTTTCATACTTGCAAACTTCTCACTTTTACAGAAGAGCGTACAATAACCTGGTTATTTCCCATGTCCAAAACCTATTTGTGCTCAACTTTATCAGTGTCCAGTCTTTGATAACTGCTGGCTAGCTTAATCTTTGTGATAAGAGAAAGGCAATTCACGTGGATCTACTGAACCTTTGGGCAAAATGCTGAAAGTACCACCTGTTCCCTGGAAGCTCAGGGCACATTCATACCTCCCACTCAAAGGAAGTTAGGTGATTTCATGTAGGGTGGCCTTAAACACTGATTTGGTTGTTCCCATTTTTATCACTTCCATACTCCCCTGCCACTGATGTCAGACAGCTTCTGACATGTTGCTGGCTGCTCCCTTGGAGCCTGGCACTTGCTTTTATCGTTCTCACACAGAGAACAATTTCTTTGCAGGCATTACCATGGGAATTTGTTGGGTACATGAAAATGCAGGAATGCAGCAAGAGGCAAACTCCAAAAAAGTGATCCAACTTCAAGGAGAAGGAACCTGTGTTACCCTGGATGACTTTTCTTTGCCCCAGTAGGTATTTAAGATCCACATTTATCTTGAAGCAGATTTCTGTCCTATTACTCAGTTCTTTCTAATTTCACCCTAAGAGGAATGAATATATAGTTGCCAGTGAAAGTAACCTGTTCTCAGGTGTAGAACAAGCAGGATTAGAAGAGACTGTCAAGATCTGATTACTAAGGTTCTTAGAAATGCCTCTCCCCGAATTAAGGTGCAAACAAGACCTGTGACAATAGTGTGGGTTTTATTTGATAGTAATCTGAGAGAGGGAGAGAGGGAGGGAGAGAGAAAGAAATAGAAAATAGGTGAGGGTGACAGAAAGAGAGTAACAGGGATGGAATAAGGAAAATAACACCACTCCATGGATCCCCATGATGTTCCATTGATCCTCTCCAGCTGGTCTTCTTGGAAAAAGCATGGAATCTGGTGGGTTAATATGCCCTCAGGCTAGGTAGGAAAATCCAGGCACCTCCCTGGGGGGAATTTGCTCTTGTCTCTCACAGCAGACTTTGGGTTTGCTGCATCATGTGCAGTCCTGTGGTGCAAGACTTCAGGAATGACTCTGAAGGGCACCTGGGGGGGCTTTGGTGGATTAAGGCACCCCCTCAGCTGCCTGTCACAGGAATGTCCTGTGGATGTGGCCTTCCTGGGGTTGGGGGTTCCATAGCCAGTTGCTTAAGGGACGATGGGCTGACTGCCCCTGAGCAGAGGTTACAACACACCAACATTTCCTCCCCCCAACCCCAGCTGGGGAAATCTGTGCAAACCTGCTCCCAGCAAAGGAGTTTGTTGGCTAAAGCCTCCCCCACCCTGAAGCAAACCAAAGAGGATTCTTAGCATGGCTGCTGGGTTTGGATCACATTCTTTTCCTTGTTTACTTGTTTGGTTCAGATGATTTTAGAATGGGTTTTCCCTTTATCTAATCTCAGCAGTTTGACTTTCAGTCCAAAGTCCCCATCAGGTATCTTCAGGGAGGCTTCTTTGGTTGTAGCTTCTTTATACAGCTTTTGTTATAATGAGCAAAACTTTATATCAACATTTGAGGCATGAACTCTTTCAGCCTCTGACAGCATTCTCAATCACTAAGTCTGCTACCTTGCTGTCACAGAAAGCTATGTCTCAAAGACAGGAGTTCAGTGTAGCAAAGGGGGCACTGTCCTGCTGAAGGCTTTACCTGTGTCACTGTCTTAGGAAGACTGACTGGTTTCCAATGCATTTCTGTCATCAATGAAATGAGTTAAAATATTTGGCAATGGAGCTACTGCTGCAGTATCTTTTTCCAGAAGCAAAGGTTGTGCCTTTGGCTATCCAATAGGTGCAAAAGCAGCCAGCCAAATTCCTGAATGCTTTCCTCCCAGTGACTTATTCCTTTCTGGCACACAAAGACCAAGCCTTGTGCCGGTCTTAGGCCCTCGTTCCTAAGCATTAACCTCCAAGTTTGGTCACCCTGCAGATGAAACTCAGCTTGGCTGGTGACATCAGGCACTCTCTCTATGACCTTTTCACGCTGTAGCTGCTTACTTGGTTACAACACTAAGCATCAGCACAAGTTGTCTGGTCCTGCTGCTGCTACTGGCAGCCACTTCAGGGAAAACTGCCTTGCCTACTGCAGTTTGGGCTTAGTTTAATCTTTTTGACACAATTACCCAATCATTGTCTTTAATTAACGCTAGCTTCTGATCTCTAGTTTTGGCATTGAAAAAAAAAAACCAAAATCAAACATTTAAACAGAAAGTTTTTATTTCCCAGGGTCAATTTCAGCCAAACACTCTTCTCTCACCCTCACATCAAATTCCCTTATTTTCGCTGTGGTTACACACAGACTTTCCCAATGCCTTCTGTGAAGAGATAGGGAGTATAAGTTGTTTGGATTTTGTGCATATTGGTTTTTCCTGCTAACTTCTGCTTCTTACTTGCTTTGTTCTACTCTGTTGTGGATCACCAAAGACTGCAGTCCCTTGGGGATGTCCTTGTCCTGGCATCTCTCACACTGGTGTCAGAGTGGGCTGGACCCATTATGTGCATTCCAGGCAGTTCCTATCCTCTTCTTCCACACAGGACACCAGCAGACCCTGCTGCCCAAACCTGTTATACTCAGAGGAGGTTATTCCAGAACAACAGAGCCCTAAGGGGAACATTTTCTCTTCTCCTAAATTCATAGCTCTATTGGTGTCTAATTCATTTCTCTAAAACCATAGCCCTTTAGCTTTAGTTGTTATCCACCCTTCCAGGTGTTCAGCTGGGACTTGAACCAAATGAAAGAGGAGGAAATTTACAGCAAATCCCAAAACTGTGTTTTGGCTAGGTCTCAGTGCTACAGGTAACTTGTTAAAGTGTTCACACACAGTAGTATCTGAGTCATTAGCCATTTTCCATGCCTGATATTTAAAGCAGGTACTTATGGTAACTTCATGGTGACTGCTTATTAAGATTGGCCCTTAATAAACTGATAGGGAGGACCCAGTGGGGAACACTGCAATGAGTAAATGTTTTTAAGAATAAGTGCTTATGACAGGGATTTCCAATAAGAATTGATTGTTCACAGAATCCTTGTGGCTTTAAATAAATTGATTGAATCATCTGTCACAGCCATGCTTGGAAAAGGAAACACCCCCAAAAAGCAGATTACATAAAATATATATTTATGAAAATTTTATGCTGACAGAAACAGCCCATGTATTGCCATGCCATTTCCCCTTTCAAATTTTCAGCTTTTAAAGTATATGTATTCACATATTCTGCCTTTTACCAGTGATTTCTTATACAGATTGACAATAAGATACAACTCACATGTCCCTTTTTGCCTTTTCTTTGCTTTTGCATTTCATTTTGCCATTGTGTTTGAAGTGGAATAATGTACACTGGCATAGATTGTGTTTTCTGTTGGTTTTGATTACTCACCAAATCATTCCGGAGAGTTCGTTGGGCTTTTTTCCTAATTATTTGGTTTGATCTCTGCTTGGGGAATAGGGCATTCTTTGCTGTGCTGTCCTGAAAATAATTGCATTTGCAGTGATTGTTTTCTAATAACAGTTCTGTGGAATAAGTGCTTTGAGGCTATATCCAGATTTATTTATGAGAACAAAAGAATTCTGCCCAAATAATAATTGAGTAAGGACTTTGTGTGTCGGTTCACTATTTGTAAAATATTTATACACCCCATGACAGCTACTACATATCTTCACTTCTCCAGTACAATGAAGAACAACTATCATGTCAAACCAACTGTCATAACGTTGTCATCCAATCTGGACAGCAGAGTGCCTTGGACTGGACATGAGGCTTTCCAGATATTCATGAGAGCTGATGGCCCAGACAGGGCAGAGAGATCTGCAGTAAACATCATTCTGTAAGATAACATTTTGTTGGGTTTTTCTTAATTGTTATAACAGCCCAAGTTGATTGTGACACTTTTGGCAACACTGAAAAACTATTTGCTTTCCCTGAGTATTCTCATTTATTTTATACTGGGAATATTAAGGCTCATAGAAAGGTAATGAGAAAGAATGACAGTGTTTTAACTGGGTTCTCAGCATGTATTTGGGTTTTGAATAATACCTAGTGATTATGTGGCATTCATTCAAAGTGTTCCACAGGTTTGTGCCTAGGTATCCTGCAGTGCCACTCTTCCTGACATTCATTTTGAGCAGAGTTCATAGCAGTTCAGACAAAGGCTTTCCACTGATATTAGTAGATCTGAGCAAATAATTCCTGCACAGAACAAAGACACTATCATCCTCCAGCTCCTCTTTATTCTTGTGCTACAATTAACAGTCAAAGTAATATTTTCATTTTTAATTTACACTTTGTGGAATATTGAATATGTCAATACATGTTTTTTCCAAGTTTTCTCTTCTCAGCTGCATAAATCTAACACAGAAGCTCTGTCCTTAGTTATTTATGCTATTCCACGGCACCAGTGTAATTCTTTTAATATATCTTGTGGGTTTAATTTTAGCTTTTTATATTCTATAACATGTAAGAGTACAGTTCAAGAACTTTTAAAAGTTGCTTCAAGAAATAGTTTTTGTTGTTTGAGAAGTCAAGAATTAAATATAATACTTAGTATTATATCTGGAAAATTAGCATTCGGAGGAATCATTGTGACAAGTTGTAAATAAATGAAAAAAAATAAGTAAACATCAGTTATCCTTAAATACAGAAAATAAAATAAATGGAAATAGAGCGTCCAGAATTCTGTTTTTCAGGTGTCAATTATAGTTATTTATCATTATTATTAGTCAAACAAAACCCTCATTGTCAATGCAATATATTGATCATTATTTTGACATCTACTAACTGATCTGCCTGCACATACACATTTCAGAGAAGTTATACTGATTAATGTGTCATCAGCACTGTTTATTAAGATGCAGTGGTTTGTTCAGATTATCAGAAACACAGAAAAATTATCATTTTTGATATCATTAATGTTAAATAGCCATAGATTCTGTCTTTTCCTCTCCCTCTTAAAAAATCTGGCCATTCCTTTTATTTTTCTATATTGATTTTTACATGTTCTTCTCTCCTTTCTCCCTTCATAAACCTATTCTTCCATCAGCCAGCAGGGAGTTATAGTCTGTAATGAGAAAGTTGCTGCTTTTGATCCTTTTATAAGGTAACTGTGATTAATGTTCATGGGTATTATACAAAAAGGAAGAGGACAGAATTTATCCCAAATTTTAGGATCAACAATTAAATGCTTAGGTATACCTTACTCAAGTAAAGCTTCCAGTGACATAATTTACTAGAAAATAGATGGACCAAACAAAGGGGAAGACTATGAGGATTGAATTTACTGCCATATATTTTTCCTGACATCACTTATTACTGCAGTGGTCAGAGCCTTGCTGGTAATTACCTATTGATATTCATGAACATCTCAGGTTTGGACCCCAAACAGTGGAAAACGTGATTGCAAATTCCCTTCATTGCAGCCAAAGTCCTTTTAGGCTCATCTGGTGCTTTTCCTTTAGTTATCAGTCCTACATGGACCTAAGGTCATAAACTCAGCTCCTTTTAGCTCCCAACTCCAGTCATAACCCACGAAGAATCCACAGGATTAAAAGCAATCTTTTTTTACTGCTTCCTCATCTGTTTTATAGGCTATCCTATCAAGAGAGGTTTAAACCATGTATTATAAAGAATTTGTAATCATTTCATATGGGTTTGTTCTTTAATTTAGATGAAGTAAAGGATGTAAAGGTCGATTGGAATATCAAACTTCTATGTGCCTTTACTTTGCTTTTCTTGCTATTTTTGAGCATTCCCTGGGTTACTGTGGCAGTAATTTGCAGTTTCAGACTTCCCCCAAAAAGAAGTGTCCAGTGAGGGACATTTTCTTTATCTGAAGATGTTATATATTTTTAATATGTCACCAAAATTTAAAAAAAATCCTATTCATATTTCTGCAGCAGAGTATCCGAGGGTGTGAACTCCTTCTTTGCCTAAGAAGGCTCTGGTTTGAACAGTGTGATATTGAAGTGTAACAATGCTCTGTTGTCAGGAATGGTTAAGTGTAAACATAGCTCCCAAAATATTTTCCATACTGCAAAAAATTATGAAAGAGTTCAGTTCTGCACTAAAAATGGTCACAGGAAAGAAAGTAGGGCTTGGAATTTGAAGAAATATAGAGAAAAACACTAATCCAGGAGGTGATTGACACTGAAAGATGCTGAAGAAGCAGACATTCTCTTTTATGTACCTTACCTTTTCTGTTGTTGAATTTTGTAATATATTCAGCAAATATTCCTGATAGGTTTAGATCATCTCTATCTGATCAATGACTCTTCTCTGAATAATTCATTCAAATATTAATGACAAACCAGATCAAATAAGTTATGGGTTCAGTATTTTTTCAGTGTAGTCACTGGCCCTAAAACCTATTACAGGCTTTAATTCATAATACCTAATACTGTTCTATATATAACAATTTAACAAGCACCATGAATTATGGAAATACAATTTTATCAAAGGTGACATTGTAAACCTCAAAAATTAGTCTCCAGCAGTTCAGAGAGACACAAATATAACAAAATAGAGTGATAGCCCTATAATTCAAAGCACACTTACATTTTAATTAATACTAACAGTAAATCTTCTTTCTTCTTCTCTACATAGCCTTATTTGTCCTCTTTCTACTTCAGTCCTTCTCTGCATAATCACTTCTGTTCCTCCCAATGCTGGTGCTTCTCCCCAGCTCCCACTACACCCTCTCAGCAGACACCAGTGTGCATCAGGGCAGAGCTAACCTCCATCTAAGAAAAATGCCAAAATTCTTGCTTATAAGGCAAGAGAGCTGTCCTGCTGAAGCCAATGGGACAATGACACATCTTGACCAATGCTCAAGGGACTTGGAGACTGCCCAAGGATCACTGCCAGAGTGATCCTATTGCCCTTCCTCTTTCTATCTCTCTTTCATACACTGTGCACTAGATTCCCAATGTTATTTAATCATATCCTGTTTTTTGCAGAAAAAGGAGAGAAACTCTTTTCCCCTACCCTCCACACTGGCAATTGTTTTTCACTAAGTCTGTCTAATTTTTACTTTGACTAATAAATATATGATTTGAAAAATAGAATATAGCTGGTTTTGCTGTTGTTCAAAAAAGATTTTCTTCCCTCTCTAAATAATTGTACTTTTCTGAGTACCTGTCATTTTACTTCTTACTGTTCAGGAAACATTTCCAGCCTCAGGTTTTGAGTGTTTACATTGTCATTGCTCTTACAGAATGGTGAACAAAGATTGGAAAAGAAATCCTGTGCCCTGAAGCATACTAGCTTAAAAAGAGAACCCAGTTCCACCCCATAAAATACACCTGTCTTGAACACATCAAGAAAAGCACTTTGACATTACTGACTTCTGAAAAACTGCATTGAACCCACTCCTCCCCTATCCCTGTGTAGCTTTTTTTTTTCCCCAAAAAATTTGGTTCAACACTGTTTTTTGATGGAAATTTTGAGGCATGAAAAATTAGAAAGGATATGCCCAGTTGTTTTTGGTAGTCTCTAATTTTTCTCCTCCTTCCCTTTTCCCTGCCCTTCAAGCTCCATGGTTGCTTCAGCCTCTCTTTCTCTGCAGGCTGAGGCCAGACATGTTGAGGAATCAGCTTGTGGTCCCTTGACCACAGTTACAGAGTCCCAGGTGCAGGAGAAATTTCTTCCCATACTTAAAGAGTCACTTCAATTTCCCTTCAAAAGAGAGGACTGTCTAGAGGTCAGAACTGCCAGAACAGTTTAGTTCTGTTTAGAAAATGTGATCTGTGTACATTGGGTTTAACCACTAGCTGGAGCACTGCAGATACTGTGGTGTGACTGCCTCTCTTGTTTTTTTCCCCAGCTCATTTTATAAAAGACTGTATGTAGTTAGTGCTGTTACTTTGAGAGTGTGTCAAGTTGGCAAAAACAGCATCTCAGGTTTCTCTCCTTTGTAGCTGTCTGGTTAGGAGAATTCCTCTTCTACCAGCAGATTTTGACAGAACTCAAGCTACTCTGAGAGTCACAGACTCTTAATATGATTCAGCTTCCAGATTAATAAAATTACTCTCTCTAATGAAGGTTATCTTCTCTTTCATTCATCAGAATTCTGATTTTGTTCACAAAGTGCACTTTGGAAAGTGTCACACATTTTCTTCTTGCCTATTCTAAAGAAATGATATATTATCTTTTTAAAAAATCTGAGCTCTGCCAAAGCACTGGACATTGTAGGTAAATATAAAACAGTTGTAGGTGATGCTGTCTGGATCTGAGAGAAGGTGATGTTCTGATCTAAGTTGGACCTACCTTGAATGGTTGGAAACAGGTGACCTCTCAAGGTGTTTTACAAACTGAACTACTCCATGAGTCTATGGTACTCTCCCTACCAAGAAAACTGCTTCCTCTCAGTGATGCCAGTCATCTTGAGGCTGGTTCCTGGGACTCCATGAACTCAGATTTTTTTCATTCTGGATGAAGCTCACAGCTACAGCATCACTCTGCATTTGAAATACATAAAAAGCAGATGCTACTTTGTTTAAAGCATATGAAAGCTGTTCTTTGTACCATAAGTACAAGAGAATATGAATAAGATTTCTTGTGTTTGTGATATAAAAGATTAAATGAACAGTGCCTCATTTTCTGAAGAGCAAGATCCAGTAAATTGAACAGGAGCAATGCCAACTGGAAGGACAAGAAGATGTATATGTCTGTTTCAGGGCTCTGGAAGTGTTTTATCAAATCCTCTAGCCTGCCTTTTCTCTGTCACAGCAGGAAAGACTTCAGAGAGGAATACCAGAGCAAACAGATATACAAACACTTAATGACAGCAGTGGGTCTTATTACTACAATACACTCCAGAAATGTTATTCTCACCTTTAGCAATTTGTGGTGGTTGACATTTAAAAAAAAATCAGAAGGAAGGGTGTTGTGCTTTGTGATATCAAAGTTCATCAGCACCAGGCACAGTGAGAGTAGATTCCAGCTGCAAGTGTGTGAACTTTAATCCATCTAAAGCTGTTTTATCTTCTAAAAGAATTTTTTTCCCTTCATGTGCCTTTTCTCAACTTTTTTAAAAGCCCCTTTTGTGTCATCTGAAATGCAATTTCACAAATGGACTGCCAGGATACATTGAATCCTAAGGCTCTTCCACCCAGAAAGGCAAAATTAGAGAAGGATATTCACCCCCAGAGCACCTATCCAGCCATTAAAAGACTTTTATTGTGGCAGCTCTCTTTTATCTTACCATACTTTTAAAATAGAAGGCTGAGTTATTTTCTTAAAAGTCTGAGAAAGTGCTCAAGCATTTAGAACCTTCTTGACAAGGTAATTCCTGTTGCCATTTCCATTATTTTTAGTGATGGCTTATGTACCATCCCCTTGTGGGTGGGGCACTTAAGGGAAAACCAGGACTACAGGATTGTCTGTCCCTGTAAACCTTCACCTCAGCTTCTGGCAAGGCAACCCTACCTGACTCACCTAAACTACAGCAGAGAACTACAGTGCAGGGGTTGAATTGTAATGTATCTCTTGACAAAAACTAGGGGGCTCCAGTTTTTATGAGAGCCATGAGACATTGCAATATTATCATCAAATCAAGGTATTAACATTGTCAGAAAAAGGGCTCACCTCACTGCCAAAAACCTGAACTCACTGAAGTCCAAACATATACCCCTACCCTAACCTTCTGCTGAAATATTTAAGCCTTAGCCACATTTCAGCTGTTGAAAAGTTCAGGAATGGAAACAACTACTTTTTTCCAAAAAACGATGCAGTTGCAAATAAATAAAGACTCACTGTTAAATTGAGCCTATTGAGACCTGAGTATGGTTAGACTCCTCAGAGCCCCCTCTCAAGAAGAGACTTACCAGCCATTTGTGTTTATAAATCTGTCGTAAAAGCCTCCGTCCAAGACCCAGAAAGCTCTGAAGGGACAGAGAGGAAGTTTCTTTCAGCTTCTTAGAAAGTTTATTAAAATCTTGTGTTCACAAGGACAAAATCCAGTTTAGGCAAGTATCATTATATTGTCTGCCACAATCAGCAGATTTCTTAAACTGGGCTGTTCTTGAAAGCAATGCAAACACTTTCAGGGTGGGGGCAGGTTAAAAGCACCTGGCCAGGGGGTCCTCAAGCTCACATTGCTTCTTTTAAGTGCAGTCACGATTTAGCGATAGAAATCCTTGAAGGCAATGACTTCAGAGCCAGAATGAAAAAGTAGATATTGGACCTTTACTCTACAGACACAAAAGGATTTACTGTAAAGGATTATTGCTTAGAAGTTCATTGTCATAGGCTGTAATCAGGTCCAACAGCATTAGGCTGTGGTCAGAGCTAATTCCTCAGATCAGTTTAATGGGAGCAGACAGCAGTAAAGCTATATGGCCATGATGCCCTCTAAGCCTGGATCCAAGTAGAGAGCAAAGAGGAGGAGCAGAAGTGTGACATCTGTATAAACACTAAATTAGAAGAAATGTTAAATATAAAGATGAATCCATACAAAAAAAAGGGAAAAAAGTAATTTAGAGATTTGCAGTTCAGTTAAGAACCCTTCAAATTACTCTATTAATGTTAAATTGGGGTGAAAATAGGTCTAATACATAGTAATGAAGCTGAAATTTAGCCTGCAGAGTTAAATGGGCAAGCCCGTCATTCCGTGTTAGTGTGAGTGGAAATCAGGAGGGACAAAGGGTGGATAGACAAAATGATAGCATTGGCAGACAAAAGCTGTGGCAAGCTGTTCACCAGATATTCAGTCTCTTCTGAGCAAACTCATCACTGGCTTGCTCTGAAAAGCTCACAAATTCCCTGCCTTTCACCTTTTGGACAGAATAAAAGATATGCTGGCCAGCTGCCAACAGCTAATTCAAGTGCTTTATTGAGGAGTACGACAGTAATTCAGCCAGGGAGAGACAAGGAGTTTGTGTGGATCCAGATAAGTCTTTATATTTTTCCTGGAGATTTCTCAGTTGACCCTGACTAATCTCCTCTTACTGGATTTGCACCCCTAGAAACCTTTCTTTGAAGAAAGTTTGCTCACCAGAGGAAACTGTCCAGACCATCCCAGGTTGGAGAGACAGTCACTGGAGGGAAGAAAATCAATCTTTGCTCACCAATGGAAATTCATGAAAGCTTCTCTGAAGCCTTAGAACAACCTGTCTTTTTAGCACAGCAATGTACACAGAACATAGGGCCAAACCTAGCATCCTCATCCATCCTCATCCTAGAGAACATGGAGGGTTTTTCTGAACATTTGGCTAGGTTTTTCTTATTCTTCCTCAGCCCCTTGTACTGCCCAGTGCCAGCATTTCACTGAGATAAGAAGAGACAATTTTTCCCATAGGGAGTCATCCCCAAAGTCGAATCCAAACAAAGTAATTCCCGAGTGACAGACTGGAGCCACGGCAGTGCTGTGTGGCAGGAGGAAGTGCCAGCGATTGGCTGCAGGACCGGGAAGGAAATCAGAGGGGACAAAAGGATGCAAACACTGCCTCTTTCTTGTGCCTGAGGACAGAGGGAGGGAGAGAGCTTCAGACCCCCTGAAAAGGCTGTGAGGGACTGGGGTTAAGTGTCTACTGTTTGAAAGTACTTAATTTTGGTCCATGTTTTTAAGTCTGGGGGTGCTGGTGGGAGGTGTACTCCTCGACTTCTGTTTCTGCTTTGAACACGATGCAAAATTCACATCCCTTGGTATAAAGTCTGCCTTTACTCTTCCTCTACCTTCCTGTCCTAAATTACTTGCAGTCCAAGGTCTGATCAAATTATAAAACACATGAAAATAAACTTTCTGTTCAAGAGGCAAACCAGCCAGACTTAGGTTTTTATTTAGTATAGACTATGTCTTATGTTAATAAATTATTTTATGTATTTGTTTTATGTTGCCATCCTGATTTGGGTATGTGAACAGGTTATACAAGTTAAAATGTTTTCCTTCCAAAGTTTATGCCTCATTCCTACACTTGTATCAATGTACTGTATTTTCCTGACCATGTATCTAGAAGTGAAAAAATATGACTATTAAATTTGTATGACCTTCACCATCCACAAACATATTAAGCTCATGGTGGCATTTGAAATGAGTTATTTGGTCTGCACTGGCAACTGTGTAGGGGAGAGTTAAGTCAACAGTGCAGTATTGATGGAAAAATGAGTTTAATAATATAAAAAACCATTTCAGATAGAAAGAGCAGATAGCAACTCAGTCTTGTTGAGATCATGGCTTATGTTTTTGTGCTTCCTGAAGTCTGAGAGCTGCAATCTCCTGTCTTTGTTTTCTAATCCAAGAAGGATGAATAATAAGAGAAAATAAGAGGTCAGAAAACAGGAGGAACCTCCCCAGGAACCTCTAAATACCTGTGAATACATGCATGCACACCTGCACAGTTTTAGATTTGTTTTAAATACCCAGATGCAAATCACTGGGAGAGAGAGAGCGCATGTGTGTGTGTGTGTGTGTGTGTGTGTGTGTGTGAATTAAATGTGCTAGGTAAAAAATATCACAATGATAATGCACATTAAAAAAAAATCTTCTGCTCATATGTTCATTAAGGTGATACTTTTAGCAGAACTGTAGGCTGTCACATCTCTTGAATTGTGTGAATATTTCTCATGTCAAAGGTGAGTTTCTGAGACAGGCACTCCTTTTAGTCTGAATTCCTAAGGAAAAAGGTGCACGTTCCTAAAGTACCTGTAACAACAGGCTTTTTTTCAAATCCATCATCCCCCATTTCACAGAGGCAGGTAGATGTCTCAGACATGATAATTACTGGCAAAGCTGCTCAAGGTGAGGGGCTGCTTAGAAGAGAGACACCTCCTGCTGCTTTCACTGGGGCAGGACAGAGCACTCAGCCCTCCAGCTCAGCAGCCCCAACCCTGCATGCAGCATTGTCTGGGGGCCTGTGGCACATACATATTCCCAGCTGGTGGGTGGCAGAGCTACTCAGGGGATGGGGAGAATGTCTGGGGACAGCCAAGGGGAATGTGTAGAAGATATGGAGTGCTTCCCAAGGCAGTTAGAAGGGGTGGGGGGCATAGGAGAGTGGGAAGGAAGATCTCTGCTCCAGTGGTCAGCTCACACTGTTTGCCTTCTTGCCAAATAACATTTCCTCCATTATTCTCACTACCCTACTACTCCATGATAATTTTTTTACTGCTACCTGAGCAGTTCCTTATCTGAGATGTGTAGTTTATCTTTTGTTCTGACAGAACCCAGCCGTTTTTCCTCACCCTATTTTCTAAGCAGACGATATGGGTGAGCACATTTGTGTTTGCCTTCATCTCCTCAGTAACTGTAAAACTTCATGGCTGACCTCAGTAAAAGGATGGAGGAAGAAAGGAAACCTCAAAAATGCTAAATTCTTATATTTTAAATGAAATTTAGCTGCAGGTGAGAAGAGGGATGTCTTTAATATTCTGACCAAGGAAAGGGACTACATGTCACATCCTCAGGCAGGGGAAATCTGTAAGTTAATGAATGAGACTTTATCACTGTCTTTGCTGCAGAAAAGTTACACTAGAAACCCCAGTCCAGCCGAAATGCCAACCCTGTACTCTGACAGAGGATTTCTTCCCAAAAGGTGAGACTGGTGAGACACGATTTGCTACAGGGGAGCATATACAGTGTGTTTTCTTTCTCAGAACACACTTTTTACTTTCTTATTTTTTCTCCCTTCATTTGAAATGAATCATTCAATCTGTGTCACTCTTCCACATTAGATTGTACCAGTTTGATTTTGTTTGATGCAGGGGAGAGGGGAAGCAGTGATGGGATGTGACATGCACTTTATCTTGAGTATTATTTGTCTCTACAAGCCTTCGGTGAGATAAAACCTCAGAAGGGCCCATGGTAAAGGACAGTCATTACTTTGTCAGTGCTTACGCAAATGTGTTGGAAGATTACATTTGGAAAAAAGCTTTTCAGGCTGTCACAGGCTCCACACACATTTTCTCTTTGAGAGCTGAGTTAATCAGAGCACACTGGCAGACGGGTGGGGATGATGCAAATTTACAAGTTAGAGGCTTGGTGACTGACAGACACAACACATAATACATCAGAAGGAACAATAGGTGAGAACACTGTCCCCAGATTTACAGTGTTTTGGCTCGATATAAGAGTATAATTCCAGCTTTATTATTAAGGTGTCTTGTAGAGTATATTATTTCAGTGTTGCTTATTTTATTGAACAAGTCAGAAAGTATTCCTCACTTTAAGAGAATAATGAGTTTATGGGTTTGGGCAGAGAGGAGAGAGGGCACTGCTCTTTTCTTAGAAGGTGTCAAAAGTCCCAGGTAGACCACAGGACTCAATATCACCACTCTGCAATGACTGAGAAATTGTCTTGGAAAAACTAGAGGACAAAATTAAATGGGAGTATGAATGTATGAAAGCATAAAATCTGACATGTCCTATTTAATCACAAATCTGCAACAGACCTAGGCATGGTAGAAGGAGGGGAATCTGTAGGAGTAGAATAAGTAGATCTGCACTCTAAGAGTTCATGGAATCCACTTGTAGTGGTATTTATGGTGTGTTACACCATTTACAGCATTTTCTCTGAACATTCATTGTTTTTCTAAAGAACAATGAAAGTGCTTCCTTCTGAATTTAATTCAAAACTATTAAGAACTTGATATCAAGTGCTACCTATAATAGCCTTGATCTTTAATGTTGAATAATTTCTAAAAAGTCCTGAAATTCTGGAAGGTTGGGCAGTGTTTCAACAATGAGATATACTGAGGCAGATATAAAGTGGTGAAACACAGCAGTAAGTTGTTATTCTTATTTCACAATATATCTACACTTTGTATTTCAGGCCTTTAATTTCCTAGTGAGTCTCCATAGCATATTCACTTTTCTCCCTGGGAGGATTTCAGCACTCTGGTATTTCTTTTTTTCATATGTCTCCACTTTGCAAAGGACATCAATTTAATCAAAGAGTAAAAAAAAAATAATAACACCATACGAGAGGGCTGACGTCCGACCAGAGAACTCCAAATAACAAACACTTGAACTACTCACCATACTCAGGCTCAGATATGTTTGGAAAAAGCTCTTCATCAGCCAAATAGTGAAAGCCATGATAAATTCACAGATAATTCTCTAAGAGATAAAGGGTCAAATCTGATGAATGAATTGTTCATGAGGGCCGTTTTGATGAGCTATAATTATGTGAGCAAAATCCCATCATCTTTTGTCTCCTGATTGCATGATAACCACATAAAAGGAAGAGAATAGAAAGGAGATTAAGTTCTTGCAGTGAGTAAGAGATGTTGCATTGATTCTAAGTTGTTGCTAGGTAAATAATTAAACCATGATTTCACTGTTGATTTTATTTGTCTGCTGTGTGTAAAGGTTACTTAGATGCATCAGTGAAAAATTAATTAATATATTTCTGGCACTGCTCAAATAATGGAAATCCATGAAAATAAAATTACTGTAGGGGTTTGAAACCACTCATTAATGATCCGCCTCAGCTTCAGAAAATGTCTCAGTAGTTTAATGGTCCTGACAGCTAAAATCTTTGGTTTTTTTTTTTTGAAGTCTTTACCACAGTTGCTGCAATAAATAGATGAATGGATGATGTAGCTTAACCAACCAGATTTGATGTGTTGAGGTTCACCAAGGCTGTATACTCACCTTGTACATCCTTGGTGTCCCACCTGGCAGAGCCCTTGCCTGTGTAGATCCAAAGCATTAGCTGTGCTCACACAGTGCACCAAGGGAAGGGCAATGCTGAGCAGACTGAGGATGTCACACAGTGCTAATCAGTGAAAGCTTTCCTTGCCCACAATAAAACTTAGCTGCAATGTGACTTGTACCTATGAACTGCAGGAAAAGACAAAAGGCAGTGAAGGTCTGAATGATGAAGCCTCTGAGTAATTAGCATGGTAAAACCCGAGGCACATTTGTTCCCGCCACATCCGTGCTAATTGCCCATTTACCAGGCTAATTTAACATCAGTTATTTCTGGGTTCATTCCATCATCAGTATATTTCTCTTGTAACTAGGCTACTGTAGTTTCAACATCAACTGTGTTTTGACTTACATTCACTTGTAACCCTTAAATATCCACAGGGGAGCTCAATTTGCTGTGAGTTTTAGTGTTTAAATATCTTATATATAAAAGCTGGGGAATTTGCATTTCAGATACCAACATACCCATTTCAAGCAGACATGATATGATAACTCCTGATCACCATGTGGTCACCCAATGCAGTTTTGACAGTTCTGTTTTCTGCAAATTTCATACTATTTCATTTCCCCCAAAATTCAATCTTTCAAAAAGGTTGCCCAGTCATTAAAGTGATTCGTTTCTTTTGTGTATTGGAATGATTGTGGTAAATAAGAATCAGAAAGGACAAATGATATTGTGTAGTGTGAAATAGAACTTGATTTGCAGGGAGATTAACTAATTGATCTGGTGTGTCCTTTCCAATTTCGATGTGTTGGCTTCTGTGATAGTTATAGACATTCAGATTTTTCATAATCTACCAATACAACTAAAAAAAATGTATTGCTGTTTCTCTTCCTGTAAAGATTTTGTAGGATAATAAGTTTCATTTTTACTTTTGGGAAAAGATGAATGTTGCCCTTCACATTTATGAAAGCAAATGAGACATTTGTAGTGGTTTTGACTCTGAAACATTATGCTTTTATTTCCAGCTATGAATGGAAATCTTAGTTATCCTGAAAACCTAAAAACAAGAAGACGCTGGTGGATTTCCTGGTAGTTGTCTGAGAGAAAAATGACTTACCAAATGGTGCCCAAACTGTCTGGACTCACTTGGCATCATAAGTGCTCTGGGGATTTTGGGGCATAAGCAAATGTACAGGGTCCCAATGTAGTATAAACATGATAGGCTGTTTTAATGATAGTTTTCAGTGTTGGATCCATGCATGATTGCAGAACTTTTTACAGTAATCAGTGATAAGTGAGAAATACCACATGTATATGCTTAATATTATCTACTAAGAATGAGGATGTGTATTTCTTACTTGTATGCTTAAAACTGATGAGGTGAAAAACACGGAAGAGATCAAAAAATGGATCCAGATAGTTTACTTACATGTCAGGCCTGGTATATCCTTCCTCCAAGACAAAAGTTAGAAATACACAGTGCAGCTGCTGCCTTTCTCTGGAGACACCAGAAATCCATGGTGTTTGATATTCTGCTTGAAGAGAGCTATGAAATCTTAAGCACTCACCAGCAAGGGGACACTGAGCTGTCTGCCTGGAGACCATGGGGAGAAACAGTGCCTGGCTCATCCTAAGGTAGCTTTTCTATCCATGAGGACAGTGGATGGGGGAGTTTGTTGCACTTCCTCTGGAACATTGATAAGAGGTAGGTTTTGTCACTGTTTCCCACAAGTCTTGTCTAAAATTTGTCACATCTGGTGGAATTCAAAAGGTATTTATCCCTGCAATTTCCATTTGTAACCAGGGTGGGTTTAGGGGTTATACCTATCAAACAGGGTCCTAAAACACAGGTGAGACTGGGATTACAGCCTGGAGCCTCTTCAGGGGAGACCCCAGGCACCTGTGAATGTATTTTAACAAATTAAATTGAGTTTTAACAGAAGAAAATGGAATGTACGTGCAAAGATGTCCTTTGCTTGGCAGTGGAGCACTGTCTTGGCATCTAGAAGTCACTGCTTGTCAGCTGAACTTTTGGAAGTTGTAGGTGTGTAACCAGTCCCCGGTACCTCCAAGATAAAAGTCCTTAACTCCTCAGCAGAAGAGTACAAGAAGGAAATGGGTTACATTGAGTTACAATGCCCAGCTGCATTTTTTAAAAAATAAGTGGGTTTTGTGTCTAACTCCAGCTTCAAGAGGTGAACCTTGAAGACAAGAAGATGGGTTTTGTTCTGTATATCTCTGTTTATTTACAACTTCCTGGCTCCTCATTTGTCAACATGCTAAGTGTGTTCCCTTAAAGTAAGAATTCTATCAGATATGAGGAGGGTGGACAGCCCAGCAGAGAGCAAAGTACTTTGCTGGGAGTCATTCTATTTAAGGGATGGAGGGCACTAGCCCAAAATTTCTATGTTTTATGGAAAACAGTGTACATGCATTTCTTTCAAAAAGAGTGAAAACCTGGATCGTTCCCTTCTGTCATTTCCTCAAAAATTTGAAATAGAAGAATAGAAAGCAATTAATGAAATGAAATGGAAGCAATTAAAGCCACAGAGAGATATTTTTGAGCCATAGTCTTACCAGCTTTTTTAAATTCCTGGCCCAAATTTTCCAGAAAAGGAGATGTTTAACTATAAAATTAAAAACTGGCTATAGAACAATCTTCAGAAAAACAAACATGAGAGGATCCGTTGGTAATTCCTCCATAAAAAGAATCTGAAAAGTAGAAACCAAGAAAGTTACAACCTTTTACCATGTTAATATTGTCATCAATACACCAAAAAATGAGAAATGCAAAGCAATTACTGCAGCAGGAAAAGGACACAAAAAGATGTATCAAAATGCCTTGAATCTATCTCTGCATTTGCATACCACTACCAGAAGTGTCTTGAAATTTGCTGTGAGCATATGGAGGTCTTGATCAAAACCAGATCATACATTTTACACAAGGGGCTTTGTACAGATGCGCTAAATTTACAAAGGCAACTGAAGGACGTTTCAGACAGACTTGACAGATTACAGGCTGCTGCTGTTACTGTCACAATCTCTGTGTAAATCTGGTTTAACAACAAAGAACTGACACCACACAAGGACAAAATTGAAAAACAATTCAGAGGTGCTGTAGAACTTTTCCCGTTACAAATACCAAGGTAGCTAAACACAAAGGTCCTTAAATATAGGGGTCACAGACTGAAACCAAAATGGAGAAAAGGATATATATCACGTGAAAAATCTTATTTTGCATTATGTTTTTCATGCATTGAAATGATGGATATAGGGAAATATACAGCAGCTTAGATTTTGTACCTTTGTTTAAAGGATTTGTCATCTCAGAATCATTTGAGTGATTTCAGGTATTTTGACTGAAATTTTATAGTGGTTGAGAAGATGACAGGTAAAGTTACATGGCAAAGCTATAACCAATTTCAAAGAAGTGTCAAGAATGTGAGGATAAATTGAGTAGGGACCTAAATATCCCCTTCTTCTCACTGTCTTGGTTTAAAGTAAAAAAGCACATGTAAAAGACAGTACAGCTCTAGTTACTGGAGGATTATATCTGTCAGATTGCATGAAGGCATGAAAGGAGGTGTCTGAAAAAGTCAGATTTTGTCAGAACTTTAAAAACAAAAAGCCCAGTGCTTCTCCTCAGCTAGTGACCTGCATCCACTCACTTTTGCTTTGACACAGCAGCAGTCCTTGGAAGTAGCACTCTGCTTCCTCTGCAGTTGCTTTCCCTCTAGGCGGTGCCCGTGGCTCCTGAAGTCTGTAACTGATCTCTTCTGCCTCCCAGTATCTCTTCTTTCCCTCGGATCCCAGTGCCATCATTGAGTGCTCATATTTCCAAGGCACAGCTTCTTGAACTTTGCACCCACAGCCAGCCACAGCCTGTCATAGTCCTAAAGCCAGGGAAATATCTCTGCCCTCTTAACAAAAAGGGAAATATCTCTGCCCTCTTAACTGACTACAAGTTTGACAGCAGTGGTGCTGACCAAAAGACTTGAGATGCAGCACAACTGGAGAACCTCACATACAGCATTGGAGGAACCAGAGAAGCAAGCTTACCTGTGTGGGTCAGTGGGAGGACTTGGGGCAGCAGCAAAGGAAATAGTGGTGGAATCAGGGAAGCAGCTGATGGCTGAACTGCGGCTGGGAATCTGTTTCAGAATGACAGATGGAAGAAATTTCTGAAAACCTTTAATAATACTGTGATAGCAGTAAATAGGTACCAGGCACCATGCAAATGCCAGCAGCTCCTCACAGAGCTCATTTCCCAGGTGATTTTTCTGTTTGGCACAATTGCACATGGATTACTGTGAACTCCTAGGATGAATTGACCCTGTTCCCTGCTGTTCCAGGGAATGCCATCAGCACACCTGCACTGCCTTCAGGAGAAGCAGTAACTTGTGTGGAACTAGTCCTGTTTAGAGCTGCTAAAGAGTGGCCAGTAATGTATAAAACCACTGTAATAATGGTCTAAGGAAACTCAAAAGTATTTGTTTTTCCCTCTTTCCCTCATCTCTGCTTCTTCAGAGTTCTTTAGTTGCGTTCAGACACATTGTGAGAGCAGAGCAAGTAAAGGATTTTCTGTTTATTTATTTATTTTAAGGTATTTATTTTGTATCCATTATTGAAAAATGTACCTGAGGTTAATCTATAAACCTTCACCTAGGAATTATGTTCTTCACAGGTCATTTGCACAACAAAAGGCTCTAGTCCTTGCAGTCTCAATCCTCGACGCAGGCACTTCTTAAGGTTATGATATTTTTCACATTCAATATGGATAAACCTATTAAAATTAAATTACAATTATTAAAAAATATTAACAAATTTCTAGACACAGCAGCAATAAAAATGTGTGAAAAAAATGAGGCACCATTGTCTATTAGTTCTGCAAGATGAAAAGCATACCAAAAATGTCAAAGTCTTCTTAGAGGCATTTAATTAGAGTAATTTAGCACCATGCTGTTGTTACTGTGTGTGACTCACCAGTACAGAGTACAACAGGCCATTTAGATCCTAGTGCAGTTTTGGCAAGTATTGGTTACAAGTTTTTAATTTTCCAAATTACTTTCCTGGGTGAAGAAACTGGAAAGTGTTCTAAACAGAAGTTATAAAACATCTTCTGCCATTTACCACTTTATGATATTATGCAGGTTTCAGTTTTCCATGGATCTGTCTGAGACTAATCCTGACATATTTTGGGCCTGTACCAACATTATAAATACTATGCAAGTTAAAAAAAAAAAAAATTACCCTTCTTTAAGTAGTGTCTACTTCCCTAAATTTAGGACAATTTCAGTCTAACATAAAGATTTAAATTTCATATTTCATTGTTTTCTTAGCCAAGAAATCACATTAACAACTGATGAGATGTGGGATGATTGTAACACTGGGGTTCACTGACACTAAAAATGATAGAAACAAGGATCATATCAATTTGTCTGTAGTTCCACGGAGGTAGGTCAAGAAAATACTTTCAACACAAAACAAGCAAATGCTCAGAAGTCAGTCAACATTTTTCCCTCCAGCACAACTGTTTGTTGGAATGGATTTTTATTTTTTTATTCCCATATTGCTGCAAATTAACACTGAAGCAGCATCACTTTGGTTCCCTCACTTTGATCATAAAAAGTTCTTTATGAGTTTTAGAGTGAAAATTGAGTCTCTACCATGTAGTGCTCAGCCACTCCACACCTTATGAAACAGACACACAACATCTCCCTGTGAACCTTTCTTGGATTTTTCCTGTGTTGCTTTAATCTCACTCAGCCTGTTGAAAAAGAGATTTTACAACGAGAAACTTCCCCATGTTCTTACGTGGGGAACAGATCTGCTTATGTCTCAGCAGATCTGAGGAACAGAAATGCTCTGTTGTTTCCATTGATGCATCTCTACCATGTTCAGTTTCAGCTCTGGCTCAGGAGGGTTCCACACTCCTTCCTGTGAAGGGACAGCACTTATTTTTATGTCATAAGTAGCAAGCACTAAAAGCACATCAGCATCTATCAAGTTCCTTATGCCATCTTGGACATGTAGGTCCAAAGAAAGAGGAAGAACATGGAAGGGAAGGAGGCTAAAGATAGCTCTTTTCCCTGTAGAGATCACAGGGGATGTAGGATAAAGATTGTACTTCTGAGCAGTCTGCATTTCCAAAGCAATCCTTTCTCCCTAGTTAACTCTCTAACATTCACTTCTAGACAAATATCTTTAAAGCATGCCTCTTCTGGAAAGCTGGAAGACTGTGCTGTAACATTTTAGACAGTGGAGATCACAGCAGCTCGGGAGCATGCAGTGATGAACTGACTGGCAGGGTTTATCAGGCTGGGAACCATGGTCTTGTGCTGCTGCCTAGAGGAGTGCTAGAACCAAGTGTTTTTCTCCTGCTGCTGCCTAGACCACTGCCAGGTATCCACCTGGGATACCTCTCAGCAGGGCATCCATTACACAGGGCAGATATTCTCAATCCACATTTCCAGTCTCTTCCTTTATCCTCGCCCACTGTCCTGTGTTATCGCATCCACCAAGAGATTTCACAGCCACACACTTCTTCCTCAGTTCGTGTTCCACATCCTACTTCTTAGCATCCCTGCTAGCTCTATTTTTAAGAGCTTTTCAGTGTTAGTAATTCTTTGGTCCAGTTGAGAGTGAGAAGATAATGCCTGACTAGAAGCTGGGCGGAGAAATAACCTGTTGACATTCTTCATGTGATAGAAAGTGACTGAGTAATTCATATGTGTGGAAAATTTATAAAAATACATAGACACATTTCAAGTGTTATTAAGCTTTAAAGACTAGGCTTTCAGTTGGGCTGAATTTGAGATTTAAATCAACTGAGTTATTAGGGAATTCTGGAGTGTGTGAATAGCTTCTAAGCAGTGATAGAAGATCTCTAGAGCCTCCCTTCTTCCTACCTATGAAGAGTGTGTATTTTGGTAACCCTGGTTAATGATTAATGAGACCAATTTCTCAAACATAGCTCATGTAATTATCTTTGCAATGGTTCAGTTTGCATGCCAATTACCAAATTCCAAAGTGAAGATGCACTTGAAAGGTTCTCCATTTTTTTTTATTCCAATGACCTCACTGGTCCAGTAAAATCTATTACCTCTCTGTAAACCTAGCTTGGCTTATATGCTTAGACTGTCGCTATTAAAATAAATTATTACCATATATGTTATTTATATAAGGTGCTTACTTCAACATGAATTATTTTCTTTTACCAAAAATTTCCTCTCAAAATTCCATTTTCTTTTGTTTTAAAACATAAATGGGGACAGTGTTCCTGAGATAAATTCTGAAGTGGGTTCACCAGAATTAGCACTGCTGTGTGGTCACTACACCAGGGTAAATGAATTATCAGATCTGAGGCCATGTGGCAAACCTCTTGTTGCTGGTAGCACTTGGCTCCTTCAGTGTCTGCATGTCTCAAAGCATGCAATGGAGGAATTAAAGGGGGAGAGTGACCAGCTGATTGACTCAGCTGTTGAGAGCTGGGAGCACATGTTTAACCTTGTGCCTGCCACCAGAGCATGAGCCCTCCCAGTGCCTCAACCTGCCTCCTCACACCCCAGCCAGTGCAGAAGGACTCAATTTCCATTTTAATTGCACAATCATTTATCAGCACTTGCCCATTATAAGCAGAAAAAGTTCTCCCTCTCTGTTTAGCAGTGGATAATTCACTCACGTCTGCTAGTCCTGATACTGTCTTTTCCAGGGGCCATATCTCAAGGTTTTAATTCAAGTTCCAACTTAGTTCCCACATTGACTTATTTCCTGTGAAAACAAAAAAGGAAAGTAGTGAGTCTAAGGCAATCACAGGTTGCTAGTATTGCCCCAAGTCACCATTAAAGATATATTTTTTTCTCCTGAGATAGTTTATTTTTCATCTTTGTTTTAATATCTGCTCTGAAGGCTATGGTCTTCCACTGTTACAGTTTTCACAGCCACTTTTTAGTCAGCTTATTATTTTTAAGGCAGATTTTCTGCTTGGGTATTTTCCACATGCGCTATTTTTATGCAGTCCTGGTTTCCCCAGATCACTGTACTGATTTCCACCCATGGAGCTGGGATGTCAGAATATCATTGCACTCACATAAGATTGAATTCATCCCACTTACCTCATCTTTCAATCTAGGATGTGCAAGCACATGTATCATTTGAGAACTACTGGTATAGTTTCAAATTTCAACTGTATCTGAGTTAGTTTAAATTTAATTAGCTAGCCCATCAGTATATTCTTAGGTTTTAATATCACTAGCACCACAGCCCAAGCAGTTTTTCACAGGGACTATGCACAGTCTCTCAGGGCTGCAGACAGACACAAGCAGTAAAAGTCCATGTTCTGCAATTTCTGATGCTTGAAAAATGACACTGGGTCGATCATGCTCACTCCTTTGTGATGAGTTTTTTTGCCGAACTTCTCCTTTCCGAAGTTCTCTTTTATTTTCAGCTGTCCTAAAAATGTTGACTATTCCACAAAGTTTGTTATCTTTTATTTATTAGAAAAAAACAAAACTATCTTAGGTTTAAGAGTAGAGTGATTTTTGTCCAAATTTAATAGCAAATTCCTATATCATGGGCTAGAATGAAAAAAAAATAAACTAGAATCCTGCAAAGCCACCTGTGTTGTCACCCTAACTATTCCTGGATCACTGTGTTAAGAAGAACATTTGAAGCTCTTATCTTCTTAACAGAGAAAAGATTTTCCTATATTACTCTAAAACAATCTTATAAAGATTGTAAAATGATGAATATTTGCTTATTTTTTATTATTATTAAAATATGTTATTGATGTATTATTTGACTGTGATTGTTCCCAGTTATTTTTCTCAAGTTATTATTAAAAAGTATAATGCATTTGATGGTGTTGAGGACTGGGAGAAGTATTCCTCCTTTTTTTCCACAACCTGTTTAAAGTCTGAAAGGTATTAACACTATAATGAAAGTTATACAGATGGATTTTCAAAGACCTCAACAAAAAAAGACTAAGTCACTCATGATTGATCAAAGGGATAAGTGGATTTTCCCTATTAATTCTTGAAAGACAAAAGCTTGATATTCAGTATCTAAGTGAAGCATCGATTTTAAGGGAACAATTTTCATACTGTTAGACTGGTGAAATACTCTAAATCTGATGACTAGACTGATGAAGACTCTAAATCAATATGATGCAACTATTTTTTATATTGGGCTTTAGTCTTCCCATTACATGTAGCTACTAGCAGAGTGAAATAAAAGCAATGCCTTTTCATTAAATGGATTCAATCTTCAGCTCACACCGAGATTTCTTACTCATCACCTGCTGTTGTGGAACTTTCATTTGTCGTCATCATTGTGTAGGGAAGTACATATTTAAGTATTTTAAGATGTTTCATGTGCAGGAAATCTTCTAATTTTGGGCAATTTTCTTTTGATCTCTAAAAAAAATTTCCTGCTATGAAGTAATGACATTTTCAGAACCACACACAATACTGTCCTAATACAACTAGAGGATAAAAAAAATTGCCTTTGTTCCATAAGGTAAAACTTCTCAGCTGACTTCAGATCATATTCAAATTTTTGATATTGTGCCAAATTGCAAGAATGGCTAATCTGATCTGTGTTTTCTCTTCAGCCTGGAACACTAAGTTGTTTTGCCAATTCTAAAAAATCATGGCTAGTTGCCACTAATTTTGTCAGCTAAGGCAGAGCCTCTAATCTTGTTGTTGGGGAAGAATTTCTTTAGTGGCACTTTAATTTGCCATTTGATTTAAAAGGAGTGTCTCTATTTTAGAACATTTTGGTGATGATCATGGGAGAGTAAGTGATTTTTTTTATTTTTTCATCTTATTTTGAGCTTGCAGAAACTGAGGGAATAAAAAGCTCATCCTAGTTCAGACAATTTAAGAGCAGGACTGACTAAATACAAGGCTTTTAAAAACCTACATGCTGAGTAATCTGTTGACTGGGCAACAACCATGAGTTTGCTTAAGAGTTAGAAGAATCAGAGAGAGAGAGAGAGAGAGAGAGAGAGAGAGAGAGAGATGGGATTTGGGTTTTCTACTGTATTAGGAAATGTAAAGGTGGATGGAGAAGGCTGCTATAACACTAGCAAGGAAAATAGCAAATATGGCATAGGCCATGGAGGTGGCTGAATGTTGGATCTGTAAGATTAACACCATTTCCGAGCTCATTCTTTACAAAAGGTGTTTCCTGACAGATCTTCTGGTGAGGTTTCAGTCCCTAGACATATAAGTGAAGGCAACTACAGACCTTAAAAAAATTTTTAGGAGTGTGAACACCTGAAAAGAAATTCTGTTTAAAAGAAAGGGGAACACTGGCATCACGCATCTTCCAAGAAAACGCCTGGCTATGTGCAAGAGAAGTCAACCACTGGAGCAGTGTCTTTCTGTTAAGGAAAAAAAAAAACCCAGCAGCCTGATAAAATGGGATAGCAAGAATCATAGGATCATAGAACATCCTGAGTTGAAAGAAACCCCCAAGGATCATCCAGTGGAATTCCTGGCACAAAAATCACACCCTGCACCTCCCACTTCCCTGGGGAGCTGATCCAGTGCCCAGATATCCCCTGGGTGAAGAAACTTTTCCTGATAATCAACCTAAATCTTTCCTGATTCAGCTTTATGGTGTTCCCTTGGGTCCTCTCACTGGTCATCAGACAGAAGAGATCAGTGCCTGCCCCTGCACTGCCCCTCCTGAGGAACCTATAGACTGTGATAGGGTCGTCCCTCAGTCTCCTCTTCTCCAGGCTGAACAAACCAAGCACCCTCCTCTGCTCCATCTATGGCTTCTCCTCAAGGCCCTCCACCATTCTTTGTCTACTTTGGACACTCTCCAATAGTTCAATATCTTTTTTATACTGTGACACCCAAAACTGCCCCCAGCACTCGAGCTGAGGCCACCCCAGCTCAGAGCAGAGCAGGACAATCCCCTCCCTTGCCCAGCTGGCCATGCTGTCCCTGATGTCCCCCAGGACAGGGTTGGCCCTCCTGGCTGCCAGGGCACTGCTGGCTCATCTTCAGCTTGCCATTGACCAGGACCCCCAGGTCCCTTTCCATGGCACTGCTCTCCAGCCTCTCATTCCCCACTCTGTACCTCCAGGATTGTCCCACCCCAGGTGCAGAATCTGCCCATATTACATTTTACACAACTAGTGATTTCCCAGCTCTCTAATTTGTCTGGGTATCTCTGCAGGGTCTCTGCTTTCAACAGAGATGAAGCAAAGAACTAGTCTACAGTGAACAGACAATGAGATGATAAAATCCTTCAGAGACAGTGTCCAGGAACAATAGGAGAGTGGTCCAGAGAGCAGAGATAGCCAAAGGCAGGATGCAGTGCAGGAAGAAAAATGAGCAAAAAAAATAATACCAAGAGACACAGACGTGTTTGTTGCTAGTGCCAGAGCATCAGCAGAGCCTCATTACTGAGAGGAGTGAGAAGGCATGTTATGAAAAAGAACCAAACAGTGCTTGAAAAACAAACTGATTTAAGGAGAAAAATACCACTGGTTGCTCTTCACATCAAAGCAAGCAGCCAGGTTCTTGCCATAGAAAGCAAACTGTTTAATGCCATGAGGAAACCTAGTCCAAGAATGAAAAAATGGGGATTATTTCTGTAGATTAAAAAGATTAAAGAGTCTGAAAAGTAGTAACATACTTCTTGATGATTATTGTATATTCAAACCTATGCCAGTACACCACCTATTCATGAAGTTTGACATTACTTTTCCAAAAGGGTATTGTCAGTCAGTTAATTGTCAGAGAAAGTTGAGAATCTCAGGTGACCTCTACTCCCTGCAAAACACCACAACCACTTAAAACTGTCTCTGTCTGTGATCATGTGACTTTATATCAAAGCTTCAGCTGCAAGTTAAGGAATACACATAAACATGCATATTCTGTGTGGGAACTCAGTTCATAGTAAGTGGAAACAACTGAAATGTTTGTTTTATGCTTGTGAGGAGACTGAAAATCTTGGGAAGGTTATGAAATCAGACTTTGCAGGGAAAGTGAGAAAATGTAGGAAAGGTAGGGTTAACAGGAGTGAAAGCATTGTTACATTCAGAAAAGAGAAATGAGGGAGTTGGTTGTGCTGCCCATTAAGTAGCTGATGGAATGAATTGTACTGTGGCAGCGAGAATAAAACGAAATCTTTTCTTATAAAGATTACCCCTAAGAAGGATGATAAAAGCAGAATTACAGACTTTTCAGAGCTGGATATGGATCTAGCTAATAATGAGAGAAATACATACAAAGAAATGGTGGAGATGGGGGCAGGGGAGAGAGAGAGAGACAGAGAGAGAAAGAGAGAGGAAATGTCAGCTTCTCAAATACATGCTGGAGGGATAAAAAACCCCAACAAAAAAACCCGAACCCACAAAATACCAAACATGGTAAGATTCAGACATCTGGGATATTATATTTAGCAAAAAAATTTTGACAAATAGTCAGTGAAACAGTGATGCTATTTTAGATTTGGATTACATGAGCAGCAACAAACATAGAGTAAATACTCATAGAAAATAATCCTGGATTGGGTAGATGTGACAGATTTTGACTTTTTTAACTGAGAGATTGAACCATTAGGATAAAACACTGTATGACTTTCTAGGTATAAATGTAAAGAAACAGAGAAAGTTAGTTTGCAAAGCTAATGGGAATTAAACTCAGAGTTCTCATTAGGTATGGGTAGAACTGCTTTGGTTCTGCAGTGCAATACTCTGGGTTTTTATTAAGAAGGATGAAGTAGTAAAGAAGAAATACAGTTCCCCTGGAAAAATATGGATTAGCAAGGAAATTGTATTTTTGTAGTTAAAATGTACAGAAAGGGAAACATAAATGAAACTGAGGTGGGACTTGAAAAGAAAATTAAGATAAATTGCTATGAGTAAGAGAAGAGTAAGGAACAAACTTCAGGCATTCCCTTTTGCATTAAGTGTCTTCTGTAAAGCAACTTTGGAGGCCAAGACTCTGAGCCAGATGGTCCCTTCAAGCTCTCCCTCTCTTTTCCATTCAATTTCTACACTTTCCGTCTGGCAACAGGAGGAGGAAAATAGTGGAAAATTAATTCTAACATTAGCTAGCTTTTGTCTCTGTGTCTGGCCCCATTAAGTCAGCCTGCAGACATGAATGTACCAACCTAGAATAATGTTAGCATCATTGCCAGGAAATACTCTCCCATTTAGGGCCATAGGGTTCATTCTGATGCTAATGAACCCCCTCAGTATTCAGCAGAATTGTCTGCATGATATCAACAGCTCAGGTGTACAGCCAAGCAGATGCATGACTTTTACCACCCCTTTCCTTATGACAGATTGAAAAAGTCCATTCATGATGGTCAAAAGGCACATTTGAGGTGCTTCTGAGTGCACAAATGATTCACAAAGCTCTTAGCTCATCTTCTTCAGGATGCACAGTATCTCTGTCAATGAAATGCACAATCCCTGCTTTTTTGTCCACCAAGTAGTGTCCATCCTCATGTCACCAATTGACTGAGGGTCTTGCCCACCTGCTGAATAGTTTCTTACCAACACAAAATTCAGCCCAGTATATACCAAGATTTTGTCTGTAACAATTAACAGAAAGACTTTTAAAAGTTAACAGTTTTGAGGGCTCTCACAGAGTATTGAAACCAGGCATAATTCTCTTTGATTTGTGATTGAGAATTAGCAAGTAGCCAGAAACACCCTGATTTCACTTTTGATTGGCAAAAGGACTGTGCATGTTCCCCTTCCTGAAATAAGCACATTTTATCTGTTACTCATCAGCTGGGAAACCGCTCCCTACAGCTACTGTAAATTTATGCATGTATATATTATTTTTTCTTACAGTTACTGTGATCAGGAGCATAACATCGATTTTCTGGAATTAATACTGTTTCCACATACAATCTGGGTCTACCATATGGTCATAATCCTCTTCATTAGTAGACAAAACCATAGCTGCTAGAATGGATTTATTTCAAGCACCCCTCTGTATTTCACCAAAGATAGTGGTCAGTAAGATGGATACTTTTCAGAGAGCTTTCAGTTGAATTAGTTTTAGGCGAGATAGGATTTTTTGAGTGGACAAAGGCCTCATGCAGCCTCAAAACACACTAGGAGAAGTTTAATGAAAAATATAGGTGGTAATTGAGGAAATGTGTCATTCTGCCTTGGAGAGTTTTAGGAAATACATTCTGATCAAACACCGCCTCTCCCCCAGCTTCTATTCTTGTAGACTCAGCAAGTTTCCTGCCTGTAATGGTGAATCCATTACTTTAATTATTATGGCTATTTAAACATATGCTAGATAAAACCTCTTGTAAAACTGTAGTTCAAACACTGATGTTCTGTTGTGTGACTTATCCTCAAAACAAAGTCTAAAACTAAAACTGCAATTTGATATGTAATGTAACCAGACAGCACAGATCAGCAAGGTCATCTTCATTAGTGACTGTATCCTAGATTGGTCTCATCTGTGGAAAAATTGGTCATGACTGACATTTACAAGTGAATAAAGGCACTAGATAGATAACAGAACAAATAAAAATAAAAACATTCTGCTCTCCTTGTGCCTATACACACAACAAACAAATTTGGGATAAAAAGTCACTAACATTTTAAAAAATTGATTGACTTGCTTTAGGGAATAGTTGAAGTGACAATTGCTCCAGACAAAGAATATCACCTCAGCTGAAATCTGCCCCCGCCATACAAATTGGATAAGAAGTGAAACTACCTGTGACAGAAAACACTCCCAATAAGTGGAAGTGTTTAAACTGCCCTTTGACTTTTATATGCACCTTGGAGAAACTGAACACAAAAACTTTGAGTAAGTGCACTCATGGCAAGCTATTTTCCACTATTTTACATAGCTTGGTCAGTTTATTTTAATGCATTATCATTATAATAACTTTTATTGCTGGATTGTCTCAGAGGCAATGGATAATGATGTACTATGATGCCAAAAGTCATGCCTTAATGTTGACAGCTGATGTTTCCAATATCTTGCTTCCCAGAATACTTATCCAGTTATTCAAATCTCCTGGGTCAAGGTTTGCTCTGTTAGCATATGTGTCTCACTCATTTTCAGATTCCTTCCTCCACTAGGAAATTGAATTTTATTAATAATATTTGACAGGATTTCTGTGAGCTTCTATTTTAACTCACAGTTGAAAATGCTTAGAGTATAAATGCTTGGGAAAAAAACACCCCACCCTTAATAATTCCCTTCCCTGTTTTGTCAACAGTTGAATGCAACTGAAATCTTATTATGTTTGAAAATTTGGGATTAATTCTAATAGTATTCTCTGGTGTAGTACTCTAGCAGTCCTTTTGGTTTTTATTCTTGACAAGATATGAAGAAAAGTTTTCAGGAGAAAAATTTAGTATATTTCATATGTCCCCACACTTGCACGTCTCACAATCTCAGGAAGAAAATGCTTTCTCTTCTCTCATACTATTGAGCAGGGTGACTTTTCTGATTTATTTTTCTCATGCCATTTAAAAGTGTCCTTTGAAACAAAAAAAGCAACACAGAATTTTGAATGTATGAATTCTGACATGTTAATAGTTTCCCATCGAATCCAGGCTTGCTGAAACAGGTTTGGTATTATTCATGTCCAGGATTCTGCACTAGAATAGTTATTTCATATTAAGTGTAAATTTCTGAATGGCTCTTCCCTGCAAACCTCTTGCTGCTGTGTTGCTAATGCTCACTAGAAGCCAGCTGAATTAATCTCAAGCACAGCAGAACCTTCTGTAATGCCACATCAAGAATTTGCCGCAGTGACATTCCTGATTTTTTCCGACAGTTGAATGACACACAGCATTGCAAATTCACAAAGTAATGCTGGGCACTTTCATGCAATGTGACTTTTCATCTTCCCCACTAGTGCTTGCTCACATATTTTTTTCCATATTGAATTACTCATATGCATAACTGATATAATCTCTTTTCTGCATTCACATGTGTCTACAAGAATTAGTTATTATCCTGTCTGGAATTAAATCTGGACTCCTCTCTTACAATTAAACAATTATTCTTGCATTATATATCTCCCTACATTAGGTGCAAAGGAACACATTATCAAAATTGCTCTAGCCTAAGTTAAGGGAGCTTTCCTAATTTCCATTCCACTATCCCTATATTCTGGATGAAAGATGGATGTCTTGGTCTGCATCCAAGTGAAACTGTTGTGGCAATTACTGGCAGGTGCATATATATGACAGAATCAATATACTTTATTAAAATTTTCCCTTAACTTGACTTTATGAAGGTAAAGTTTTAGCCATTTTTAGCACATGATGCAAGATCCATTTTTGTCCTTCTTTACTAAGCATAGGGTCTGGGACCTCCCTAGTGACTAATCTTTAAATATCACTCACTCACAACCCCTGTGGTGCAGCTTATTGGACAGCAGAGCAGGTGCATGATCCATGTGATACTCTGGAGAATGCTGAACCTTGGAGAGAAGGTTTGCAGCCACATCTGAGTGGAAATTTGTGACACTTGAGAATTCACACTTCCCGTGACGCTTTGCTTAGCTTTCAAGGCAGCTTCACTTCCATTATATTTGTAGGATGTGTTTGCATGCCTCTCAGATATTACAGTGATTAAGATTAATGACAGAAGTTAGTTGAGAACCATGATGTTCTAACTGAATCTTGTAGACTAATAATGGAAAAAGGGCCATTTATTAAAAAGTTCTGATGCAGGCAAAGTGCTTCAAAGAGTCCTGCTTGACCAACCAAGGGTCAGAAGATGCCAAGCCATCAGTATACACCTAAAGATGAAATAAAAAGGGGCTGGATTTAGACCATTCCTTATGAACTTGTAAATCAGACACAGAGCGTTCACACAGATTGCCTTGCAGCTTTTCAATGACAGTGTACTGAGAAAAATCATAGTGTGTGCTTTCAGCAGCCTCCAGCCTGCAGGGGAGGTATCTTCCAGGTACTTCCACAGCAGACATCTGTGACAAATGATGTGTCCATTTGAAATCCCTTGCTCACTGGGAGAGTCAGGCATATGGGAAATTGTAGTGTCCCTGATTGTAGAGCAGCAGGTTTGGTGCTGTGGGAGAGGGTCTTGTGTATAGACTGGAGGGTCTCTGCTGTAGTGGAATGTAGGCTTGGCTATAGCTATCAACATCCTCTGGGTCCAAGAAGCATTTTCCATCTCTCTTTCCATTTCTACCATGAAAAGAGTCCCGGTGACTGTCAGGACAAACTCTTCATGTGTGCTATTCCTCTACCTTCAGCCTTTCTCCATACACCTGCCACTCCTTTAGAGGTGAATATTTTTAAATGGGCATTTCTATCATCTTCTCAGTCAATTCCTGTCCCACAGTGAGTGAGAGAGGACACAGGTTTTGTCTAATCAAGGTTTAAATTGAAGTTTTACAATGTACATTACTGTAATGTCTCCCTAATGCATTCATATTGATGGTTTGTTTTGGTTAATAATTCTAATCCATCCCCCCTTTTGGAGAAAAAAGGCCAACAGAATCTAATCCAAGACCTAAAATATTTGGTCACAGTGGAGAAGCAAAGGACTCTGATGCTGCCTGACAAATTCTTTAATAACTGGGCACTAGGAGTGCCAGCAAGGCATGCTCCATCTGCACCATGTTACTCTCTGATGCAAGTCCCAGAGCTGCTGCCCAGTCTGTCCTGGCTGCCTTAGCATTTGTGCTTGACAGGGATTTCTGACTGACTGAAAATCAGCTATTGCAAAACACATGGGCCCCACAGATGGGTCAGTAAAGCCAAAGTATTTTCTTTCTTTTAGAGTTTCCATCAGTCCCACCAAGGCAGTGTGTGACATCTGCAGTTGCAGATGAGACACTTTTTAGTGGTTACTGTATTTTCACTGTCGGCACCAGTCCCTACTGTGCTGCCACATGTAACTTTTCAGCGGCTGGCTTTGTACAGTGTGGGGTTTATCAAAGGCAAAGCCATGTTGTCATGAATGAGTGATGTCCTCATGGCACATGGTACTCTGTAATTTATTTTGGTTCTCTATGAGTAACTCCTGTAAAGGGATTTTTGTAATGTTCTGTATTTGTATAATAGGTTTCTCATGGCAGTTTTGAACACATGTAGTCAATTTAATTGATTATGCCTCTATTAAAAATAGTCATACAGCAGTGACAGTCTTGACAGCCCATCTGTAAACAACAGAAGCTATTTAAACCCACCACTATGATGTTAATTAGTAAAACACTATTTGTGGCTGCATATGAATCTCTTGAGTGAAATCCTCATACTTTCACCACAGGATGTATGGGGGAATGGGCGTGAAGTTCTCCTTTAGAAACCCTCCAGGCATGAGGAGCACCTTTGCAAGGCAGGAGCCTGTGGCAGAGGAGCTCTGAATTTTTTTTTGTTGGCTGGAAGCCTTATGCTTTTGGAAGCACAGGCTGGTGATTTCTGCAGCATATGCCCCATCCAAGCATTGGCCTCTCCCTTTGGCCATTACCCCAAATGCCAGTGGAGAGCAGAAGGGCAGGAATACAGGCACTTCCATTTCTGTTGAAATGCCACATGTTCCTTTTACGTTATGGTGACATTTCTGGGCCAAATAAACTGATTTACATGGGAGATTTGACTGGGATGCAGCACAAAGTAGGGATGTTGTAAAAGTAAAACACAGGCATTATCCCTGCAGCTCTTTCAGGTGCAGTATCATTGTTTGGAAGAAGAAAAGATGCTACAAAAAGAAAGGGTAGGACTGGAACAGCTTTAGTTTGACAGCTCCCTTGTCACCACTGGAACAACAATGATTTATGCTGTTTGAGAGTGTAGGCCACAGAATTCTTCCTTGCATAACTAACAAAAGATTTCCCTCTTAATCTAATTGCTTCTTCCCTCTTAACTCTCCCTTTTCTCTAGAGCTTCTGCTTTGAGTGGGTTTTAAGGCTTATTGCAGATAAAATGCAAGTGCACAGAGAGCATGTTAAAAAGGAAAGCTGATGTCAAGTACTGAGCAAGCACTCCTGGAAAGCTCCTGTTTGTTTCCTGAGCATAAGCTAAGGGACCAACCACACTTTTGGGCCCAAGCCTCAGAGGTGCTAATTATCTGTGGAACCCACTGAAACGTGATAAGTCAACAGTAACTTTCAGTATCTAACCTTTATATCCAAAATAGCTGTTTGATGAGATGCCTTCCTTTTTCTCCAAGATATTTTTCAGGGTTGAAGAAAGCAGTAGTTCAGTGACATTCTCTAAATTACCAATTTTCTATTTAATTTTGGTTCTTCAAAAATATTTTTGACAGAATTCCTGAGCATGATTCATCTGAACTAGATGACAGGGGATATACCTTATATCAAAAGGGAATTTCCTTCAACCCCTGCTGTGAAGTACTGATTGATACTATTATATGGATCAATATGTCTATTACCAGTATAGTTTGAAGTGATTAGCAATCTCCTCACTATTTTTAACATTTATCTTCCTTTTGAATATTATAGAGCTGCCATGTTACTATTGAAGTCACCAGTTATGATATATATTTGTGTAGATGCATTCTTGGGTTTTTTGATCACGTACACAAGCCAGGATAATCCAAAAAACCCCAATTTTTTTTCTTTCTTTTTTTTTTTTTTTTAATTGGAGCCTTTCTTACTTCTTTTGACTTATTAATTTTAAAGCAGCAGAAAATTTATCACAGACCACCACTACGACATACCATTGCACTTAAATCCACTTTAGCCATCCCAGGGATTATTTGTCCATTAATGGCTGACAGCAATGAGTGTGCATCCGGCACTCACAATTTCTGCTTGCTTCTCACTTTCAGCAATGACTTCATTCTGAACATTTTGACAGTGTAGAATTATTCAGTGTAAAAAACACTTTCCAATACTTGCCCAGCAGTTGCTACAGTCTATCATCACAGCATATGTGAACTATTGCATTT
>NC_066313.1:86129695-86224695 GCF_022539315.1 Serinus canaria | reverse complement strand
GCGCTCCACACCAATCTATTAGTTCAGTCTACCTTAAAGATCATAAAGCTCTGCCATGTGGAAACTCATCTGTCCACCAACACATTGGTGCAAAATAGATTTAATTGTACTCCCAACCCAGTATCATGTCCATCTTATTTTACTACACACCAGCAGGTAGCCGGTGCAGAGCCTTACTTTCCTTGAACTGCCCTTGCTCCATAATACGAGGAGAACAATACTTTCTCAGTTTAAATCATTTGCCACCGTTCAGCTGTGCAGCAAGCCAGACCGCCCATATGTGACCTAAAGAGAGCCTTGTCAGAACCACTAGACATAAAAGCATTCCAATTATCGACCATACTGCTTTAATAGAGGAGGCAACTAATATGATAGTGTAAGTGATTCTGCCACTGAGAAGCTCTTCGTCACTGTCAGATTAACACTTGAGTTAAACTCTTGTAAATCAGTCACATTATGCCGTCGGTTGAGAAATAAACACAGACCTATTACTCTTCGAATTCCAGAGGGCTCTCCCCGCCGTCCCAGTTGCGCAAGATGCCCGATTAATCTGAATTTTATCCTGTTTATTATTTTGCAATTACTAATGTGGGTAACGTTGGAAAAATTTAAGTTGTCTACGATTAGATTCTGAAATGGATGTACATGGCTAGCAAAATCTTCTGTGAGGGAAAAGGAGAGAGAGGAGGAGAGGAAAACAGGAGACAGCTTACGTGTAACTTCAGACTGGAAAAGATGGGAGACCACCAAATTAATTAAATCCTATAACTCTTAAAAAAAACCAACAAAAACCCCGCAGACCATTTCAAGAGAAAATATTCCAGTGTCTTCAAGCTGAAGGCTTCCCACAAGCTCGCAGTAAATGCATCTCTGAAACACTAATGTGGTTACATTTGAGCCCTCCAATATATATTAAATGAATGCTGAAGTTGAAAATAATAAGTAAACAACTGCTCTTACATTGCTACCTTCTCTCTACAGTATGATTAGATGTAGGTCAAATACCTTTAAGTATTTGAGCATTATCAGCTCACCATCAGTTTTTCTATTTCTGTAGATTTCTGTCAAGTTTCATGACTTTTTATCAAGTTTTGGTCTTCTGATCTACCTGAGCTACTTTGAACACAAAAAGAAGACACCTCTGCTTTTGATATTGGGAGTTTGGATGCAAGAGAGTGGGCAGATAAGGATTGCTAACACAACTTGGGATTTATTTCCTGTGACACAGTTCTACCCATTGAAAGGAGCCCTCTTGGAGGGTAAGGCTTGGAGAGAAGGAGATGAGGATGGGGACTAGGAGACTGGCTGTTGAGTTTGTTTGGTCCCAGGTTGCTTCAGCCAGATGGACCCTCCTCAAGATTTCCAGCCTTCTCCTCTTAAGATATTAGGAGCCCTATCTGGAAGCAAGGCGAATTCTCAAATAAAAAATGTGTACAGATCTTTCTAAAAATGCTGATCTGAGATGTAATCCCAGTGTGTTCCAGGTCAGAAACAGCAGCCAGAAGAAATTTTAAGCTAAAGATCCTCTTCAGGCTATCATCTTTCTGCAGTGAAGTAGGGAAAAACTTCCTGTCACTTTTTTCTCTATGAGTTTTTGCAAAGATCTGGGAAGACAGGTATGCTGGAAGTAAAAAGGGAGGAACAGGAAGAAATTGGCACCACTGTTCTAAAACTCTGCAGAAAAACTGCTTTAAAGGTCCTGTGTTTTGAACCCATATAATTTTTATATTTGGGTTTGTGCTTTAGAAGGCCCTTAACCAGGGGCAATGGCAGAAACCAAGAGAAGAGCAGTAAAACTGTATTGTACCCTGAGGAAAGTCAGAAAAGTCAGACTTTTCCACTCTGTCTTCTAAACTATGGGTAGCTTTTCTAGTGGAAAAATGTGGCCTTGAAAAGGTTGTAGAAGAACTCAAAGGAGGAAACCCTTCACCCCTTGTTTTGGACTAAATGAATCATGGCAGAGCTTGATCAGAGACTGCTCTAGGCATCATCCACAACAGATTAAACTTTCTTTCAGTAGGAATAGATTGTTGACACATATTATTTCCTCTGAGCAGTCTTTAAAGTAGTAACTGATCTAAAAAGAAATAAAATTTATCCAATGTGATGTGTCTCTGACAGGCAGAGACGCATTACATTGGATAAAAATTCTGGTTTTCAGTTTAGGTAATTCATGTCCTAGAGAAAAACAAAGAAAAATTAAAAAGCTCTCAAGAGACAATGGGATCTATTCTGTCCTCACATGCATGACTTAGTTACAAGTGGGATCCTTGCCAGCTTCTGAGCTCAGCTACACACATGCAATTTTCTTTGACTTAAACAAAGCATATATTTTTGTGGGAAGAATCTGGATTTTCTGCACATAGGAATTCCTATTATTTTTTATTATTTGATGTTATTATAAAGAGTCATGGTCTCATTGTTTTGAGCTTTGGGAAAACAAGGCTCTATATCCTACCTATTGGAGAGATTATGGCCCAGAAGAACCAGCAGCATGTGAAGGGTGGGGGCAGTCTAACCATCAGCCATCTACACAGTCATATCTTCCCAATTACAGAGGCATCACCTAGAAATAATTGACTTTCTTGAAATGGATGCTTTCAGATGCCTGACAAATTCTTGGTGTGTACCTTTCCCTTCCATCCCTGCATGAAGCACAACACTGCTTGCCACCCCAAATTTATTAAATCCTCATCCTCAGAGCTGGTTTACCCTGAGAATGCGCTCAGTCTTGTTTCAAGCACCTGCTTTTAGCTGGGTCTACACACCACTGCTGCCAGATTCTGTGCTCAGCTGCACATGGGGCTTCCTTTGACTTGGAGTATACATTTTTCTGGGCACAGCCAGAAATGTATACTCTAGCCTAGTTCTTCTAGGGCATGGCTCTACACAGACATGAAAACCCATCTGGCTCACCTTTGCCTGGGTTTGTAAAGGCCCTAGCAGAGAATGCAGAGTGAAGGAATTTGAAGCAGCAGAAGGCAGTGGTCTTCCTGCTGTGTTTTGGGACCATACCTGGCATCTGACATGACAGTGAAAGAAGCAGGAGCACATTGATGTGTGGGAATTGTGTGGATGAGCTCTTCCTCTGAATGCATCTCTGTTCACAGCACTTCACTATTTAGTGATCAGCATAGAGAAAGTAAGAAATCAGATGGACTTAAGGACTTACTCCTGTGTGATGGAAGTGAAAGAGGATAAGACAGAGGATGTTGATTCCTCAGAATAGAGCCAAATATGTGTGTTCAGTCTCTTCTGTGTGCCTGTTTGAATGCCCGCAATCCCAGCTGGGGCTCTGCAGGTTTGGGAGGGGAGGGTTTCAGGGCAGGGAGCAGAGCCAGGGAACGACTGCTCTCTATCCCTCGCCACCCCTGGCACCTTTCCCGGTGGAAGTCAGAGTGGGGATTAACACACACGGAACTGGTTCTGTTCCAACTCCCCAAGAGGAAAACAACATTTTTTCAAGCTATATGATTCTTGTTTGTAGCTACGTGACACGTTATTTAATGGCTGTGAAATACGGCATTGTTCTGATTTTGAAGATGCGCACATCTTTGGAGGACCGCTCTCATTTTTCTAAACGCTTTTTAAATGCAACATTTACAAACACCTTCATTTTCTTGTTGTTGCTGACTCGCTCATTGACATTTTAAGCTAAACAGCATATGGCTTATAGCTTTGTACAAGCAATTGTATACAATTCATACATTTTCTGGAATTAAAAAGCCTTGGAAACACAATGACAATTTTCAAAACTACAGGTTTATTCTTAAAACTAGGATATCTGTGAGGTCTATTCTTCATTTTTACAGAGTTTTCCAAGTGATCCAAAAGAGTTGCTCAGGGCATCACAATTTCGTGGCTGCAAAACAGCAGAAACAACACAGGTGGATATTTAGATGTTTTATTCCCACGTGTGTTCAATGTTTTTTGTGGCCTTTAGATGGAAGGCTATTACTGGAGTGTAAGGTATTAATTTCTGCTATCAGCATCTAAGATGTCTCTTGCTGAAGATTTAAATCAGCTTCCCCTGAAAACATAGGAAATAGGATTTAAAAGGCCTCCTGCATCAAGTTCAAACCCCAGCTTTTTCTGTCAACTGCACATCACACAACTGGCTTCATAAAGTACTGAAGTTTCATGCTGTAACCAGTGAAGTTTCTTGCTTCCCCTGCTCCTGTTGAAGGGCTGCTCCAGGATATCATTCCGATGCTTCCTCCTAATTTCCTGTTGGAGTTTATTCACGGCCATTTTATAACCATTTGTTCTTATGTCAACATCATCCTTTAAATAGCTCTTCTCCTTCTTCATATTTTTATAGAAAACAGTTATGTTCCCTTTCAGCCTTTGTTTTGTCTGTGTAAAGAAGTAAGACACTTTTAATTTGCCATGTTGTATAGCCTTTCCTCCTCCTGCCAGTGCACCTTTTTGGTGCTTGTCCCAGTTTGAAATAAGTGTATTGCACATGGATGCAATAAAATGGGTGACCCAAGTTCTCTGGCTGCCCGTACTCTGTCAGAGAAATATCATCCAATGAAAATTAGGAAAAAACCCCACCAGTTCCCTTCCTACTCTCCCTCATCAAACCTTTTATTTTTTGATATAGGCAAAATGTATCTAAGGCTCATAAGCAGCTTTTATTAGCAAGGAGTGTGATCCAAAATTTTTGAGTATCCAACTTCTACCTCTTCTTTCAGCCAGCTGCTGAAGCAATGCTACCCACCCAAACTATGTGCCTAAACCCACTGCTTCATTATTTGTTTTCTGAAGAGTAACATCTTGAGTCTACACTTGCAGATTTCACCTTGTCACATCCCATTCCTTTTCTCCCATTTTCTGTTTGCCCCACAAGATACCACTGGTATTTTTTCCTAGTTTTGTGTAATCAGAAAATTTCACTTGCCTATAGTCCCTCTGCTGCAATGTGGGTGCTAATGAAAATAGGACCCTACAAAAGGATTAATGATAAAAGCAGTGTGTGTAGGACCTGATTACTGATCTCTGTCTATCCCAGTAGATCTATTTTCAGTACAGCCTGCAGTCACCTCTTCTCCAGTCAGTTCCCCTAAGTTCTTCCAACTGATCTTTTTCTCCAGTTTAAATAATACCCCTCCCCCTTCAATCACGATAATATGATTTATAGATACCAGAGGAGTGAGATCTATTGCATTTCCTCTCTTTAGAAAAACCTGATTATTTATGACATGATCCATTTTTGGACAATTCTGACGTGTTTCAACACATCTCTTGTTTCCTTCAAAATTAAATTTAAAACCTGGGATGCAATGAGAGCACATTATGAATCTGAATAAATGCTGCAGCCGTTGTGTACTTGGTACTATAATGGGTTAATTGTTGCAGTGCAGGAGGCTGATAGGGAGCCACAAGAAGGTGCATGCCTTAATGAGGAGATGGTAAGGAGCCCTGGGGCATGGAATAGCGGCTAATATGAAGGAGAAAACAGTAGGATAGAAAGCTGAGTAACCCAAATAAAGATACATTTGCTCTTGTTTATGTTGCAATTACTGTCTTGCATTATCACTGGCAAAACTTAGAAACATTAAAGTAACTAAATGAGATGGATGTATTCATGGAATATTTCTGTCCCAGGCTAGGATTTCTATGTTTTAAGGTTTCACTGGCACTCCCTACTCAAAACAACAAGCTACCAGTTAAGCTGAAAACCAGAGCACTACTTTGATGAGTGGACATACAGTTGCTACAGTCAATACTTTTGATTCCTGGGGAGGAATTCTGCTTCCAGCCTGCATTTTTTTAAAGGGGGAAATTTTTGAAAGACCTTAAGCTCCTTTGGTCTAAGGGCAGTCCAGAAAATATTGGAAATGAGTAACTTTAAAGGAGTAACATGGATCAGAATAGTTCTGCTTCAAATGCATAGTATGCAATGACACTCATCCTCTTTGTGACACTTTGTTCAGATTTTCAGGCAAAACTACCACCAGTTACAGTTTAAGATGGGTCAGTAATACACAGAACATTAACTTTGCCTTGGTATTTTGGATTAAATCAGTTCTTTCTTTCTTGGAGGCTGCCTGGCAGGGGTAATGGTAATGGAACCTTGCGAGACAAGGGGATCAAAATCAAAGAAAAGTTGTTCAAATCCCAGCACATGTCCAAAATGGTCAGTCAGCCTTATACTATCTCTATCACTTTATCTGTTAATTAAATACCTTTGAGTCATATTTCTCCAATAAGGATTTAAAAAAAAAATGTAAACATTTCCTTTTTTTACAGCTGTTGCGCAAGCAGTGGGCTTTATTATATGTACTTTCTCCAAATGTAACAGCACACGGTATTTGGTCTTCACAAATTGCTAGTTGCTGGACATTTCTTTTTAGGATTAATTAATTGTAGGAATAAATCAATATAACTTTAAATGGAACTGGGATCAAAGTCAGACTTACTGAATATTGATAATCATCTAGGTAAACACTGGAGGTAGCTTCCAAATCAAAGAACAAGATTCTCAAAATATGTTTCTATAAAACAAAGGTTTATTAAAGACTATAAATATATAGTCTTTAATAAAACCTTTGTAGAGCCTTGCAGAAACAGAAAGAAAGTAAAAGAAACAGAATCAAAGTAGGAGAGAGTTTACTTAAACATCAGCTAAACCTTTTTGTTTACCATAATTTTATTCTCATTTTATTATAACGGAGATTCTCCCCCACTCCTTACATGTTTCCTCTTGATTCTCCAGCCTTCTACATCGTCCTTGCTCTCCTTACAGTAGAAATTGCCATACAGGATCAGACAATAAGTCTCTGTGGTCTAACATTCAATCTCTCTGAAAAAGCCAGTGTATCAAGTCTCCTCCTTGCCTTTAACAGAGACTGACCCAAAGCATGGAGCTTGCCATTAGTATCCCTCTTACAAAATAGGTAACTGCAAGTATTTTGTACTGACTGTATCTTACAAAGTACTTGGCCTCAGTGACACACAAGGGCAATTATTACCATGAGCTAATTATATACTGTGAGTGGAGAGGGGGAATATTTCTTTTTTTTTTTCATGAGTTTCCAAAGATCAGCTTTTACTTTCAAGCAGTATTTCTTTGCTTTCTTGCTCTTTTTCTTTCAAGAGTATTTCATTACTCTCATGTAATGATAGGAGGGCACGGATGAAAATTCCTGACTGACCCCTACTATTATTTTGGAAATACTTATCATGTCAGCTGTGATTTTGTTTCCTTCCTTTATTTCTGAAGTCTCCCATTCATTATCTGTTGCTAGCATTTTTATTGCTGTGTAGGCTTGCTGGCTTTGCAGCGTGTGTGCACCAAATCCTGCATAACAGCCAACACACCGATGGGTGAGGGAGCAAGCAGCAGTGCACTGATTAAGGAGATGTTCTGCTGGAAACATGGCATGCACTTGTGTGGATGTGTGCCTCAAAGTGGGATATCCTCCCAGAGAAGCAGCATCAGTGTTACATCACCGGTGGAGACGTCCCCAGCACAGACAGGCTGGCATGCAGCGCTGCTGCCTCTGTGTCCTGCCGCTCCAACCGAGTAACCTGTGGGTGGCAGGGAGTGACAGGGAGTTGGCAAAGCTGCCAGGCTGGCTGGGAATCTTTCCTAGCCAGAGGCAGGATACTTCACAAGCCCCAGGGACAGTGCCCTAGGGCAAGCTACCCTCTTGCTCAGGAAAGCAGGTCCTCAGAAAGAGGAGGGAGAGAGCTGCCATGAGCAAAGCACTGGGGGGGAAGCAGCAGGATACAATGCAGCTCATCAGCTGTATGGAGAACGTAGGAGAGGAGGATCTGGTGATAAAAGGAAACAGGTGGGCAAGCTCACAGGAGAAGAGGTAGAAGAAAAAAATCAAGACTATCTTTGGCAGGATGATGAGGATGAAGGCTGGGAAGCTCAGAGAAGGTGAAGGAAGCATTGTCCCTCTTGTGATGAAAGACTTGTCTCTAACACAAAATGTCCAGGCTGTGTGTTATCAGCACCTTGAAGATGCTACATACTGATGAAGCAGTAAGGAAGGCAGGTTTAATTTTCCAACAATGTGATAGTAGGTAAGTTAGTGCTTTTGCAGTGATTTATGAATATCTGATCTCCCTGTTTCGATGGTACTTTCTTGCTGCATCTATCCCAGACTGAACCACATTCTGCCTTATCCTAAATAAAGAAAAGAGCACTGGGTTACAAGCAATAGATAACAGTTCAAATGATGTAGCCTGCATAACCATGAGCTACCTGTAAAAAATTTTAAGGAACTCCAAGTAAACAGTCTATGTAAAATTGTGGAAGCAATTTCTCTGATTGTTACTGAATGGAGAATCAGTTCACACAGAATCATTTACTGTAAAAAGTGCTGCAACACAAATCTTATAAAATTATTCACAAAATTTAGTTTGTTAGGACTGATTTGTCTATAAACTTATGAAAAAGTGGTTAAAAGTGGTCCACATTCTTGCCATGTTGTTGTTTATGTGTGTATGGACAATTATTTTGCCATAAAGCTCTCTTCTATTGATTTTTCTTAAATAGTTTTTTTACTATAACAGTTATTTTTACTGCATAATGGCATCTGAAAAAGGACTTGAACCAAATTAGTAATGACAATACTAAAATAAAAACCCGTACCATTAATTTGGATCACTGTGGCACGTAGAAAATTTTTGCAAATTAACCCATAAGAAAACATATTCCTGCTCATGTGCGGTCACTGTAGAATTGATACTACCTACCTAGAGCAGATGTCAAAGTGATTGAATAATCTATTCTTCAAAACTAGTCTACCACAAATGATTACTTCTCTTGTATGCTTTTTTCATCTCTGTATGAGTGCTGAGAGAAAAGACAATATAACTGGATATACTGTTAGGGGTAATGTTCAAACAAGAAAATAATGTGTATATATTGCTTTAAATCCCGTCCTATGAAAAAGCTGCTGAGACCTCTAATTCTCATGATGACACCTTTGGGAGCTGTAGGTATCTTGAAAACAGTGCTGCATGTCACAGTGAGTGTCTAACAGCATGTGACTCAAAGCACTGCGTTGTGAGGATAACACAAGAAATAATTCACGTAGTTGATAATTTCCATTTCCATTTAACAAACAATCTGTTACCCAGATACAATTGTATCTGTGAAGATTCCATAAGCTTAAATTTGGAGTGATACATGAAGTTGAGATGTGCATTTCAAACAATAACTAAAGGGACTCACTGCAATATGGAGATGTAAATGTAAATTCTGTATTTCTGCATGGAAATACAGAATTAGTCTTAAATGGGATTGTATTTAAACAAAACAAAAATTGTAAAACTTTATAAAGATATAGACACTTTTACTCAGGATTTGGACAACTAATCAAGTTCCTTGTGATGAAAATTTTCTTTTTATTATTAGTATTGTCTATTTGCATTGTGAAATGCCTTCAGGGCCTGAACTAGAAGCCATGTTCCATTATAATGGATATTAAGCATGTAATGAAAAGGTAGCATTCTCTTCCAAAGTGTTCTTGAGGTAAATGTATATTGCAGTCAGAAGACAGAAGTGACTACACAAAGCATGGAGATAGCAGAGCTAGTTTTTAGTTAGGCATCTTGGTAACCTAGACCAAGGAATACCAGCCCATTGAGGACTAGTTACCCTTCCTTCGCAGTCAATTTTGCAAATGTCACAGAGAAAAAAGCAAAAAGTGAATCTTGAGGGGAAGAAAAAAGACTAAGGATTAGGGAAGTTGGTAATATCATCTGATTTTGCATGTAAACAAATGGCTCAGGAGCACATAAAGGGAAGGTTGTGAGGCTCCTCCTGTGAGAAAGAAGGTTAGAGGTAGAGTTTGGGATTATACCCAGGCTAATAATAAAATCCCTGCTGGTGGTTTGCTGTGCTAATTTGCCTGCCATCTTTTTTGTATGCTTCTGGTGGAGAAGCATACAGCTAGCACGCCTCAATGGCAGTAGGTTTTAATTGAGCATAATTTCTTTTGGAAAGTCACAGCATTTTCTTGGAAGGCAACAAGGGAAAACTGATAGTTTTGCTGTGTAACTGAGTTTCATAATGAAATGTCTTACAGCAAAGCCTTGTTGCCTCATTACTCTTAAACCTTTATTAAAAAAGCTTTTAAAGTGTATTACTTAACTGTATAATTTGAGGATCTTGCTGCACAGTTCCATATGAGCTCTATGTTTGGCCCCTCCTAGATGAGACAGCATTAGTACTTAGAAGTCAAGAATATGAAAATTAAGGTTGAATGGACCGTTTTCCCTCCCTTCCAAAACCACCTTGTGATGCAGTCTAATTATATTGTCCACTACTGTTGCTCTGTTTTGACATTTTACAGATTCTCAATTAAACCACTTAACCTGTGACATTGATAAGTCAGAAGTCATTACATTATGTTGTTCTGTAGTTTGCTTCAAGATCCAAACATTGGTGAATGATTGAACAAAACTTCAGAAATATTTTTAGGTAAAGTGCTGTAATATTAATGGGTTTCAGGAAAAAAAGCTGCTGCTAAAAACTTAAAAATAAAGGAATTTTCAATGCAGTATGAATGGTAACTAATTTTCAAATGTTAATATATGGCTTATTTAAAAATTGATAGTTTTAGAGTTTTAATTGTTTCTTTATTTTTTATTAATGATACATCAGGTCCATTCAAACTGATTTTTGCATCTATACTAACTGAAAAATTAGATTCATCACATCTGGAAGTGAGATGAAGAATGAAGAATTCAGCCCTGTTTCAAAAGATGAAGAGCATGTTAAAACCACCAGTTATTAAGAAAAAGCATCTACTTATTTACAGTAACTGTTGTGTAGTATCAGTACATTTGCTTTGACTAGATTTTCTTGTGACTTCAGTTGTGAGGCTTTTGGCTTATGTATCTCTGAACTAATTCACCTTTTACAGGACTGGACGCTCCAAAGCTGTGATGTGCTTCACAGGGAAAATATATCTGAGTAACAGGAACAAAAATAATAGTACAAAAGCGTCCAAGTTTTTCAGGCCCTTCAGAAAATTATGTGAGTATACCACACAGATATAGTTAGTGCAAATATATCACACTGATGTATTTAGGCAAATTTTTAGTGCCACTGACACAAATAAATATTGTGTTTTGTCATTTCATGAGTCTAAAAGCTCATATGGGGACCCCTCAGCATATACAGGTGTCCAATAAATTTCAGCTTTGAAGGACTTTTCGAGGTAAGGCTCAGATGTCTTTTCTGTATCTCTTTCAGTATTGATGCCACTGATGGATTTAAAATCTATTCATTCAGCAATTGTTCTCAGGCTACTTCTGTAATGTATCATAAAGCAGGAAAATTTCATGGCCTGAGTCCTACCAATATCTCTTGGGGAAGCGAAGAGGACAGGAGAGGTGGAAAGAAAGAGAAGGCAGTTTTGCTAAGAAAGGAAATTAATTATTTATCTCTATATTCATTTCTTCTTCTGTATTTAAGCAAAATCTGAACATTTTCCTTCATATTCATTTGATCAATCTACCACTCTTTTAATAATTTAAAATTAATATAGATTTATATAGGCTGGCTTACTTGGTCCTGGCTATTAGCATGGTACTGCTGCCTTGGTTTTACATAAATTGCTACCACCTTTCATTAAATAAGTGAAAATGTAACTTTTCTACACCAATAGAAATAATTCTGTATTTGTACTATAAGACTGTAAAAGTCAACCTGAACTAAAATAATATCAATCTGTCATTCACATTACTGTACTTCCTGGTACTCCCCGTTAGAGACATCACTGTGATAGATGGGTAGAAAATACAGAACAAAATACAGAAACTCATTCTGCAAAAAGTATGAATATATAGAATTTGGCAATGCAGACATTCACTTTCCATGAGATTGAAATCTAGGCATTTGTCCTAGGGTGACTGTTATCCCCATTCGTGTGTATGTAATTTATGCTGGATATTATGTTCTGTGCCTTTAAGACTGGCAGAGTGAGAGTTTTGTTTTGGGCCTCCTATCAGCTACTCGGCGGGACATACAGATAGCACCAGAGCATGTTGCGGCTTCTCTGCTTTTTGCCCTGCTTTTTGCTCTCGCTCTTGCTTCTGCTTCGCTTCTGCTTTGCTTGCTCTTGCTTCTTTCCCCCCCTTCTCATTAGTTACCTTAGCTAAACAGTCCAAATTCCTTTCTGGACTGTTCTCCCCCCCCCCCCCCCCCCGCGTTGGACCTGCTGACTGCTCCGGACTGGGATTCAGAACACCGAGAGAGAGAGGTTACACCTTGTGGCTGCAGCAGCTGCCTCAGCACCGGAGGGACTGACAACAGCAAACCCCCAGGAGAGACTTTTCTGAATTTGTCATCTTTCTCAGAGCAGTGGAAGAGTGGTGTCATCCGGTATTGCTCATTGTGTGTGCTGGGGGGTGCTGTGCTTGTCAAATAAACAGGTTCTTTCCACCTCTCTCCGAGGAATTCTTCCTGAACCAATTGGGGAAGGGGCCTGTGGGTTTGCTTTTGGAGAAGCCCTTTTTGGGGATTCTCTCCAAATTTGCCCTAAACCAGGACAGCATTAGATAGGCAATGACAAAGAGGCAGATAATTGAGGCAATATCAGAAACAGGTAACACCAGTCAGTACTGCAGGTAGTGTTTAAAGATGCTGAGGAGTAACTACAACTTATTGACTGCTCAAGGTAAACAAACATGGTTTCAGTAATAACTGATAGTCAAATAGAAAATAAATAGCAAACATATGATCATTTTAAATCAACAGTCCATAAAGGGTTCAGGTGATCCCATGATACACAGCTGAGCTTTGCTCAGACAGTCACCCTGATGGATGCCAGCACTCTTGCTGCACCTAATAGAAATTACCTGGAAGCTCTCCAGGCATCCTCAGCCCTGATCTATGCCAATGAAACGTTTGGGCTTTTTCTTCCTCCCCACTTTTCTCTTACTGGAACTGCTCAATGCACAATTCTGCACTAGCACACTTGCCCCTTATTTCTAGGTAGTACCAACTCCACTCCACTGCATACTGTGCATGCCTCCTTTGACACCAATCTTTTTCAGGCTTTTAAACACTGCCCACCAATAGTAAGCTCATATGTCCCAAGCCTTGATGGTATAAAGAATCTATTAGAACTCTTTTCTCTTTTGTGTTTGGTGGACTTGCTTTACTATATAAAGTCATACCTAAAATACAGGGATTTTCCACGGGGATTAGGTATTGAACAGAACATCCCATAAACTATGCTCTTCCTCTTTTTAGAAATTTGAAGAGAGTTCTGTGAAACATTTATGAGGGAACCTTGTATCATAGGAAACTGGAGTTGTAAGAGATTTCAGGCAACTCTGAGTCTGAGATTTATGAACATCCCTGAGAAGTCTGGACATCAGTATGCAAGGTTCAGGCAGACTTTCAGCAAAGCGAGAGAAGGTTCTCCATTGCCCAGCAGATTTGTGTGAAACCCCAGTCCACAGAGGACTCTCTCAAGCAACATGCAAATAAGTCTCTCTCAGCCATCCTCAGTGGAGACAGGCTTTCAAGCATGGGGTTTTCTTGCAGAAGGATAGAAATGGATATCCTGAGGTGGGTCAATGCTGCCTAAATTTTGGTAATTCCTGGAGGGAGATAGTCTCACTCCAAGGGTGATCTGAAGCAGTAGCCATTAACAAGACAAACAGCTTAAGGAGACAAATCTCCTGAATAAGTAGGTAGCTAAATTTGGATAGTGTAGATACTGCATACTGTATGTTTCAGACTTCCTTCCCTGTGGAAATAGTAATAAATAAACTCCTGCCTCTTGTTACTAGTGGAGGTGACATGAAATTTTAAAATGTTAGGTGGTGGTGGTAGATAATGGGAGAGAGCTGTGAGTTAATTAACAGGCATGTCTAAGAGAGCTGTGCCTGGAGGCCATTGCCAGGACTGGCAACTTGTGTGCAGAGCACTGTACAAGCACTTAGGAAGAAATAGCCATCAGCCCAAAGAATCTGCCATCCAAATAGGCAAGAAAGTTGAGAAGAACAGAGAAAGGTGGATGGGTATACTATTTCTGAGAATTGCTTCAGTTGCCTTCTCCCATACTCAGCAAATCCTGAGGAAGAATCTTAAACAGCCCTCTCATTCAGCCAGAGCCCTCAGCAGATTCTTTTCAGAGCAGTTCTAAAATTTTTTCAACAGCCATCAGGCAGCAAACGCTTTTAGTGAGAGGATGTTGAGTACCTCACGTATGTTTCTAAGTTCCCAGACTACGTAGTTATCAGTTATCCTGGCAGAAACTGTAATTCTGACATCAGTACTACCCCTGATTACCACTCCACAGGTAGCAAAGAAGCCTAAATTGCCAATAATAGTTGAAAAAGAGTTAGTGAATGGACAGAGAGATTCAGTTAGGAATTTTATAGACTATAAATTACCAACTTTTATCATTTTGCATATTTCTTTTCTCATAAAAGAGGAATATTATACAAAACAGGCCAAAATAGTATATCCAAAGTGACTTAATCTGTGGTGAAATAGTAGGTGCAAGGAATTAAAAGTACAGTAATCAAATAAAGTAACTTAGAAGACAAAAAGAGTCAATAGACTTTTAGCTTTTGAGAAAGGGAATCCTCTTGTATAATTAGATCATGAACTAAGGCCTTTCACCACTGCAAATTCACACTGTGAGCTGTTTAAGTGCCATCTCTTGATTCTCCTACAGCAGCTTGTAATAGCAAACCCTGTTCTGCTTCTCTTTGTGCAAAACCAATCATATCACATCAAACTATACAACTAATTAACACAAACTCCTTAAAAAATTGCATATTATTTCGGCAAGCCAAATTAACGTCGGTCCCCTGAAACCATGTTTAGTAATTCCCACTGACTGTAGTAACACCTACTACTGAGAGAAGGGCTAATCAACTACAGGCTCTCCTGCTGATGAGCTGAACCAAGTAACCAGATGTTTCTGCCTTCTAGGCTAATGGAAATGTCATGCATGTTTTTCTCTCCACCTAGGTGAAGAACTAATTCCACCATGGCCATGGTCTAGGTAGCTCTCTCTCTGGTGCTGCTTCTGAGAGGTCCTGCTAGTTAATCCTGAGCAGACAAGTGCTGCCTTACCAAAGGTGATCTGGTTTAAGCCAGTTAATCCAGCCCATCCAGGCAGCTTGCTACCAAGATGTTCTCACTCAGGATATGGATAGCCAAGAGAAAGCTGATGAGCATCACTGTGGAAAAAAATTTATCTGTCATATTGTGCTGTATGTAAAAGCTGGGCAAAGTATGTTTTTTTGTGTATTGGTGAGAGGTCCCACTGGTATTAAATTACTTAATGAGATGTCTATTGCAATTAAAAGAGTCATAACATTTATATTCACATTTTAAAGCTTGCTTATTTCAGGAGTGTCAGTTTACATGAGTCTAAATAGGCGATAATGAACATGATGAAGTATTCCATATTAAAACTGAGTACTGTGTAACTGTCTAGTAAAATCTCAATATTAAACTATACTGTATAACTTACAGGGTAGAATAAAAGCTTCATATTTAGATGTATCCCATCTTGCATCTCAAGTAATGGACTTCGAATTAAATATGAATACAAAATAAAAAGAAATGCATTTATATGTAATCTTAAAAAAATATATCTACATGATATATCTATTTAAAAAGCTTACAGTATACTTTGATGGATGATACAGTCATTTTCAGAAACAGCAAACCATAATTTAAAGACAGTGTGTAATTATTTAACAGCAATATTTTCTAAGTTCAGCTGACTTGTGCCTCTCATGCTAGATGTTAGTGCTAGATTGTGTATCATCAGTAAGGCCTGTTATTCCAGATGCTTACCTGGTGAAGGAAAAAGATAAGTGGTGCATTTAAAATACTACTTAAGGAGGAAGAGAATTAGGTTTATTCATGTTGACTTAGTTTGAAAAATGCAGAGAATGTATTAATTTCAGACCCCACCCACAGCAGCTAAGTATATTCTTTATTTTGTTTTTCAATAAATCTCCAGTAGTATATATAGCCTGTAAGCACAAGTTAGTCTTTTTATATTTTAAATTTTGTTTACACACTCATTGCTGTATTAACATCTGTTCTGAAACTCCCACCACCACAGCAAGGAGGCATCAATTAACATCAGTTTGGAAGTGACAGATATTCAGTCAAGGAGGAATAAAACTCTACAGCAATTTTTGCCAGCGAAATCTCATCGTGTGTGCAAAGATGCAGTCTACTGGTAGCACCAGTTCGATATTTGAGGGGATGGATCACTGGAAGAATGAGGTTTGCCTCTCATGAAAGGAGACATGCATGAGCCCTTAATTGTAAATTCAAAGATAAGGCCACTGAACTGAGAGTGACCTGGCTCTGATCCCAGAAAGTTGTGTTTCACTGGATTTAGTTTCTACAGCAGAGAAATTTAGCAGTGTGAGAGGCAGTCTTTCAGGCAGCTAGATGCACTTGCCAGTGAAATAAATATTGGAAAACTGAAATTTACCCAGGACTCTCAGAGCTACTAGAGTGGACCATAGACAACCTGACACCTGGTCATCCTGTATCACTTAATGTGCAAAGTAGTAGTCACTAAAACAGTGGGTCTTTCTGGCTGGATTTCAGGACTGTATCCAAGAACAGGGGAGTTAAAAAATCCTAAGATTTGTTAATGGAAAATATACAGTGTTATGCAAATATCCATGTCCAAGAAGTGAGAAAAGACACTTGAACCATCTTGGCAATTGTACAGTTCTTCCAACAGATTCCTTTGCTTTTGCATGTTATAACTTTACAAGCAAGAGTTTCATTGAGTATGGTTGAGAAATCAGTGGAAAATGAAGAGTGAAAAAAATGTGTGTACTGTTATTATATTGCTTTCCTTGACAAATGATAAATAAATCCTAAAAAAGCAAAGAGAGAGAGAAATGAAACTGAAGAGCAACTAGGGCTGGGGATTTTTTTTTTTGGTATTTTTTTTCTGGATTTTTTTTTGTTTTTTTAGTGAAACAAATAGTTTGGATGCAAACTAATTTGAGATTGTAAGAGTATGAAAATTTTCAGTAAGAATGTTTCCCTTTCTAAAAGGAAACTGCTGGTTTTCTAGTGAGGAAAAGGTTACTTTTAAAAAGTGTTTTCTATTGATCTGATCAGCATCTCTATGATGGAATGACAAGCATTGAACAAACGTTTCTGAGCTTAGATCAACTTAGATGAAGAACTTAGATCAACTGATTTTGGGCCAAGAAAAGCTGTCATAAAGAGTGAGGCACCACCTCACTGTACCTCACTGTATTTTAATGGCATTAAATACATTGATACCTCACTGTATTTCAATGGCATAAAATGCATTGATAGTGCTTATTTCAGTGGGGAAGGCAATTTTTTCAATTTAAGTAAGATTCAGAGTAAAAATAAAAAAGTACATATATGTATATGTACAGGTAAATACAAATACAAAGCAGAACAGCGTAAAATTATCAGACAGTTCACAGGATAAAACTAACAGTTCACAGGATAACACTAACATTCCTTGCGTTTTTTATTCAGCAAAAGGTCATTGGACCTAATTCATCCTGCTCTGCAGATCTTGATTTTCTGTTAATGTAAGGTTGGAGAAAGAATAAGAATTTTGTCCTAAGCTCATCCATGAGAATCTTTATCCAGGCACTGCTGTGTTCTGAATAAAGCCTTCAATTACCAAAATATGTAACATATTGTAGTAGGGTAGTCTGGAGAAAAAAACAGAGAGAGATCTGTACTGCTGTGGATCTGGGACTGAAATCAGGCTGAGCTATAGGTGTTTGTTTATGTGTAGCTCACTCCTCTCTGACCAACTTTCTATCATTCTGTACTCAGCAGTATCATAAACTTTTCTGTGAGGCAGCATGCCTGGGCAATAAAGATAAATAAAGAACTATTCACAACAAAAATAATATAGAGGAAGAGCAACAGCTGAGAAAAAGAGTTCATGGAGAAAGAAGGGAATGTTCTAGGATATCTGTTCCTTCATGAAAGGCTCACAATTTTATCCTCTATGCTGAATGTCTTCTTGCATAGAGGAATCCTGTGGCACTCAAGATCACAGGAATGTTCAGTTGTATCACACTGAAAGCCCATTTGGTCCACTGTCCTGTGAACAGTGATCAAAGCCACAACTTCAAAGGAAGATGCAATGAAGTATGAACAAGACACTTACAGATGTATCCAGCTTTTGGTTCTTCTTTCCTCTTCTAGACAAGAAGTGAATGGCTTGTGCTTTGTAGCTAGGGGATTTCTGCCTCTTTCTACTTTAAAACTGTTTTAGGATCATTATGTACTTTCTTTTCACGCACAAAAATCTTCCCATTTAATTTCAATACAATTGAGATAAAATATAATCTTATTGTATGAATTTGTCCCCATTTTATGGACATTGTGTGATTAACTTTCCATATACATATTCACCTACCTCAGTGGATAAAATTCTCTTTCTGGCAGTCCAGTAGCCTTTGAAAGACTTAGATGAACAAGTTATAACAATCTATTCAAAGAATTTCATCCCCTTTGCTCTTTGCAATGCAAAAGCTTCAAAGGTCAGTTCAGATAGACTTTGCACACTCCAGAGGTGCTCAAAATTTAAACTCATGGATACATTTCTCATGCAGGCACATGAGCAGCTTTTACATTTTCTGTGTTCATGTGTTTATTTCTTAATAATTGAGCAAGGTGATGAAAACTCTAGTAGAGAAGGCAGTTGCTAAAGTGACCATCAGTATCCTGATGGAGGCAGAAAGTATTTTGACAGACTTGAAATTATACAGTAGCATAATTATTTCTCTTTCTCCAGCTATTCTAAAGTTAACAAGCTGTGTTAAATTTCCTCAAGAAGGAAGAAAAATTCTTCTGCTTTGAGCACACACACTTGACTAAACTTTTTGGAGGAAAATATTTCTTCCTTCTGGGCTTGTACTGCAGCTTAGGATAAAAAAAGAGATAACACTTCCCTGACAAAGCCTTCAGACCATCTTTCTGTAAAGCTCTTAAATGATAGCAGGAACACAAGAAGGTCTAAGTATTAAATACACCTGAATTTAAAAGTTTTTCTCCATTTCAAGTGTATGGATTACATTGACTGGAATATGGTGTTTTCCTTACTGCGCATAAAACCAAATAGTGTCCTGACTTGTGCACCACTGGAATGTTGAATTTTGCTTTACAGATTGGGATAAGGATTTGCAGTTTTTTAAAAGGAAAAATTTGTAATTTGACAGTGATCACTGATTTATTTTACGTCTGAATCTTGAAAAAGACCTGTAGTCAGTCCTTTGAGTTTTGCAGAGCTTTCAAGTGTGAACAAGGGCGTAAAAGAAAAGCCATGGAAGAAGTCAGATTTTCTATGAGGCTGTGTACCATAAAAATAATAACAAGGGGAAATGGAAAACCACTAAAATAAAGACTGTGATCCAGTTTATGTCCACACATGGTAAGGTATTATCAAACAGTTATTTCTCCCAGTTAATCATTAAGTGCCCTCCTACACTCTTAAAAACTAATGTGAGGAACACTTTTAGGACAGAAAAGTACACACAATGGGTATGTGAGTAAGAAGCATGTGAACCAAGGAAATAACAGCTCTCTCTTCTGTAGAGCTCTATATTCTTTTACAACTAGGTTGTTTCATTAACAATTCCAGAGCATTAGAATGTATTGTGTTATTCTGTAAAGCTTGTTGTACAGAAACAATTCAATAAATGAAAAGTCTGCATTCCAAGTATTATTATTATTTTTGTTCAGATTTTCTTTGTGGTGTAAAATTCTTTTGATTGCTTCAGACCTACAACAATCCCCTGTTGTTTATCATAAATAACAACTTGTTTTATTTCTCTGGGCTTGCAAGTTTCATTTTATTCTGTTGCTATAATTTCTATTCATTTTTAACATGAACACATTTTCCTACAGAAGTAGTCTTGTATCTAACTGTACCTTGTGATTTTTTGGCTGTGAAAAGCATTCTAGTTGATGAGAAAAGGGTGAAAATCATTCCACCCCCTCACCAGAGTGAACTGAACTTTCTAAGGATATATTTTTGCCCCTTTTTGAAAGGGAATAGGTAGTGCTTTCACTTCTGACTGCCCACTTACTAGACAATTTTTATGCTAAATTCAGAAACAATTTAGTGGTGATGCCATTAATTTTATTTCCAACAGAATTCTTATTGTGTCAGCTTGATCCTGCACTGTCACAAAAGAATATAGACTTTGCATAAAAGGCACTATTTAAAAAACCAAAGTTGGTGCTCATTTTACCAGTACCACCAGTTTTGCAAAATCTCTGAAAACTCTGCAGGCATTCTATTGAATTGAATTTCTCTGTGATGGGTGAGGAGAGGGAATTATGGCCTCCGTGATAAATTATAATATTTTTATCTATCTTTCTTCCCTACTGAGAACTTTGCATATTTTCCATACTGAGGGTTTTTAACCGTGATCTTTTAGTCCCTTCTTTTTCACATTCAGAGCCCTGCAGAGCCCAGAGCCAAGGATTCACTGGTTGTATGAAATTAGACAGACTGGATCACGCTGGTCATCTGTCCCCTCTGCCATTCTGCACTAACACAAGAGAGTACATGTGATTTACTTCAATGAACTGTGACTCCCACAGTTTCCCAGTGTCCCCTGCTGCAATCCTTAACAAAGATGTGATCAATCATTTTGGTCTTCATTCAACTGGGTAAAATGTGCTAAGAGCACTACCTCCTAAGATGACCAGAGTTTGTCTTTCTGTCTAACAGACTGATAAATCTGTATAACCAATTTATACATTTCTTTAACTGTACAAGAAAATGAGTTAGAGCTAATAACATGCCTCTGATAAGAGTCTATTGACATTTTAACTGCTGAAGATCCATTTTAAACCAGCAGAATCTAAATATGATGGGGGCAGGGGAGCTGAAGTGTCACATCTGCCATTTCTTGTAGTTGGGAATCCCTCTTCCACAATCACAGGGGCAGCCTACACAGTCAGCAAGGGTGAATTCACAGGCCATATCTTTATTTTGCCAACTCTGCAATGCATGTCTAAGAATGCATCCTTCTCTCAATTTCCACCACTTACAGCTCACCTTAGCTTTTATCTGGAGAATTGCAGTTTTTTGCTTTCAAGTACTGACAGCTGCTGTTGTTTCCTGCTTGTATCTGTTGAAAATACGACCACAACAACTATTTTCCAGGCTCATGGAATCACTGCCTTGAGTCCTTCTAGTGTTTCCTTTCCCCATCACATAACATTTCTCATCCTCTTTATTTAGCTTATAAGTACTTTATGATGTGGCTCTTGTCAGAGTCTCTGGCAGATATCCACCACCTACTAGTTAAAATTCAGATGGGATATCAGTGGCATCCTCCTCCTGTGGGAGATCACCCTCACCAACAGTTCTAAAAAGTACTTCATTATTTTTTTCAAATCTTTAAATGTCTCTACCTGACTGCTTGTGAGCGAAGGAGACATTTGTTCTCCTTATGTAGGTGTCTTTACCGAACTAGTTTTCTGTTATCCTCAGTGCAAAACAATACAGCTTTTTGGGTGAAACTTATCTGACTGATTTCAGGCATCTACTGTGGATTGACATGAGTCTCACTTTGCAAGTGATTATTCCTTCTCACTGACTACCAGGGGAGTGCATGGTTCCAGTTCAGATGCAGATGATTTTACAGCTCTTCCAACTAGCCTACCTTATCTAATGATGGGTGGATATAAACTGTATCTATACTCTCTATATATCTATCAATTGAAGCACTCAAATTTAGGTGCTTACAGGGCAGGCGTCAACACATGACTTAGAATTTCCATTACATCAATGGAGCTCTAGGTAGTACAGGTGTCTGGAGGAAAATTCAGCTGAGCTAGATCCAAATCCTTCCCCAAGACTGTGGTAAATTTCTGTTCAGAAAACTCTATTCATTTGTCTGGTAGGCAACTATGATTTGTTTCACATTGCAGCTGGTGAACCTACAATTATTACCTCAGTTTACTGTAATATTAGATCATCAGAGTCAGCTAATGGAACTACTTTTTTTTTCCCTTGAACTATTTGCAGTATAAAAATATTAAAAACATGAGCTTTAACACATACAGAGTACTTTTGGAGACTGCAACACTATTTGGGAACACTGCAAAAAATGACATGTCTTCTTGTGAGTAGCATCCCAAAGAGATGTAATCAATTTGAGTTTGAAACTTTCTTGTTCTGTTAGAAGGAAAAAATGTTCTTTAAACTGAATGGTGCACCACTTTCACTCTTGTGTGAAGTTAAAGCAACAAACTTTCACCTAAGAAAAGCATATTAAATCCTAATACTAGTTAATCCAACTTCCCCTGTTGCACACAAAAGAAATGTTATTGCCACACATGCTTCTCCACACTGTTTTATAAAGGACCTCCTCTCTTAAAACAAGAGACTTTCTTATCCCCCTTTTCTTGATTCCCCTACTTAGATCTGGCATGACCTCCCATAATTTCCAAGATGTAAATCCAGCTGTCTAATGGCATCAGAAAAAGAACTGTTTAGAGAGAAATACATCAAGCATCTTTTCCTTTAGACAAATCATATCTTGACATGAACTCTTCAAGAAGTTATACCCTTTTTCTTTTATCATATGCAATAAATTCATAGCTTCTTCTTCACCTATTTTTTTCCAAACAAGCATAGTACCCAACCATGAGCTTGAGAACTACAGTCCACTCTCCTTTCCTAAACTTTTTCAGCTTCTTTAAGTACACCATAATTTTTTTCGGCTTTTTTAAGTAGACCTGTCCTGTTAGATTTCAGAGGTTGCCATTGCCAATCTCTTGAAAAAAAGGTTGGGTATTTTTGTCCCTGGACTTCTCTGTTTCAGTCTTTGTAGGAGAAGCTTTCATGTCAGAAAACTCATCCTGTTTAAAGCAGAAAGAAGCCACTTGGCAATGTAATCTCTTCATCTTCTTTGGTGCATGTGGGAAGGCAGTGACTGTGGAGCAGTGTACCTGCGTGCTTAGCAGTCAGCCTCTGCTTTGTCTGTATTAGTGCAATTGTTCTGGAGAAGCAAAAGAGAAGGAGTTTGAAAAGTTATCACAATACCTTGACAATAGGTCTTTTGTAATCCAAAAAGAAGCATGTACACACCAGAGGATAGTAGGGATACTGTGTGCTTTGCTACAGCTGGTGACACTTATTCTGCCTGTAAGAATTTTGCTGGTTTTAGCAGCCATCTAGAATTACATAATTCCTCAGAAATGTGAGTTTAAGAATAGACAAGTAGAAAAATAGGGTAGTAGGTTACAAACAAAGTATGTTTAGAGCTTGAGTCTAGCTGATATTGTACATCCTTGCCCTTTTACCACAGATCACTCATGAGGACTGAATGATATTTCAGGTACATAGTGTAGACATCACAAAAAACTTCTGCTGTATAGACACATGCACACACTACCCCCTCAGCCCCACTCCACTCACACAGAGATGTACAAAGGTAATACCACAATTGTTCATATCTTATAACAATCATAAATGTAAATCTGCATAACAGAAAAAGTCGTGTTCATATTAATTGACAGTTATGACTAGCTCTACTTGGATATTTCCAATGTACTCTGAACTATGGGATATCAGACATGATCTGCCTTATTTTAGGCCTTTTCTAGCTCAAATGAAATCAATGGCAAAATTCCTACTAAATTAGGTGATGCATGTTCATCGGAAGTGGAAGTTGCATAACCATATATATATATATATATATATATATATATATATATATATATATATATATACATTTTACATTGTAAAATGTCACTTAAATATTCCACAGTTATCACTTGAAGCAATTTTCTTCACAAATCTGAAGAAATTCCTCCTCATAGGTTAAAAATAAAACTGGTGTGAATTATACTTTTCTGAAGACAAAATAAGAAGTTGAAAAACACCCCCTTCACAGTGGTGTACACGTGTGCAGGCCCGTATTTGCCTGTGTATGTATATGCTTGCTCATATTTTTAAAAGAAATTTACTTTTATGCCTGTATCTCAGCAGACTGTCCAGCGTGGGATGAAAACATTGTCAAATGCACATAAAACATGGATCCAACTGGCCAGTGTTTTCTCATCTGTTACAGATTTAAGATTGTTAGCTTTACACATTTCAAATTTCTCAAAACCTGAAAACTAAGGAACAGGAGCCATGCACAGGAGGAAATCTCCTTTCACCACACTGGGATTATTTTTCTATCCCAGGTGCCTGAGCCTGGGCTTTCTCTTAGTCTAATTGATAACTGTTGGGCTCCTCCCCTTAACCCACTGACTTTTGTGCCTTCCCTTCCCGGGTGACTACTGCTTCACTGTTCTACCTCATTCACTTATGGTTGACCTGGAGCTCCTGGGTTAAGCTTCCCCACTGGTATTCAACCTTGGACCTTATTATTGTTCTACTCATCTGACCTCTGATACACTAAATTCTAACAAGGTGATCTGAAAAAAATCACTCATTTTTTTCTGTGTGGTTTCATGGCTCGTCTTTTTACTGCTCTTGGCTGATGTTCTTTTCTCCACTTCAGACCACCAAGTGCTCTGCTTTAGTTTGTCAATTTATAGTGCTGTCATGGTTTCAAATGCTGTGACCATTGTGTAGAATATACTCTCCTGACCTCTGAAGCAACTTTCTGTATTTCAATTGTTAACTCATTAGGGTTTGGAAGAACAGCTGAAAAGGGAATGGCCTTTTTCCCACAATTGCTTCCAATGAGATGCTTGAAGAGTCATCACAGTCCAGGATTAAGAGAAATCAAGAGGATGCTGCTAGAAATTAGCTCCAGTTATTTTGCATTCTTGCCTAAAGGAAACAAACTAAACCCCTCAATTCCCCAGAATACTGCTATTGTCATCATCAGTTCACCACTAAGATGCAAGGGGAAACATATCAATAAAGCTAATAATGAAAAGATGACTCAGATGAATCTGGTTTGGATAATTCATGTGAACCAGATGAATCTGTTTTGGGTAATTCTTTGCCAAAGTATTCCAAAATACAGACAAAATATGTTCTTTAAACATAACTTTTATATTTTACTGTTTTCACTGTCCTCACACAATCCTTTTTTTGCCCTGGCCCTTTGTCTGGGTTCTGAGCCTTGAACTGGCTTCTCCCAATCAAGTTTTTCTAATAAATATTGTTTTAACTCTCGCCCTTTGAAAATATGTTTGAAGAAGAATAGAGAAATGAATGGACAATACCAGCAAAATTTATTCTGAAGTCAGTTCCCTAAGAGTGCAGTCTTAACCATATTTATTACAACCCCCCCTTGTCCAACAAACTCCTTCCTTTCCTTCTTTTAATTTAAGTGGGGAAATCAACTTACTCAACTAACAAATATAGAAGTGCTTCTGTCATTTATGGAGAATTTTATAACGTTAAAAATTTTCATAGTCTTGATTTTCAGATTGATGCACACTTTTTTTCTGAAGTTTCTCTGACCAACCAATTTCTAAACAGCAAAAATAGCATATGGTTTTGCCATTTAAAATAATTTAGTGTAGTTGAGTATTTAGCAGTTCTAAACATGTAATGTGCACAATCTAAAAGAAAGAAAAAATTCTACCTTTTCTCTGGCATCAAAGGTATTTGGATCAACCACAGATTTTGATTTCAACAGAAAAAAGAGAATAACTTTTTGGACCTAGTGGGAACAGTGCTTTTAACAACATCCTTAATTTTGAGAGACTACTTGGTACAGCATTCTCCTTGGTAGCACTAATCATGGCTGCACAGTTTTCTGATAACATGAAATACTTCAATGCATCCTTCATTTTTTTGTGTCAGAGAATCATAATAACAAGAGCTTGCATTTTTGAAGGTCTCAGAGTACTTTGCAAACACTTATTTAAACTTCACAATTTGCCAGAGAGCAAGGCTGGCTTGGGTGTATCTCTACTGATTTCACTTAGCATGATACAGAAATGACACATTTCCTCTGGATACTGTAATAACTTTTTACAGGTGGGCAAATTGAAGTATTGGTTCATGAATGTCCTATTCAAAAAATACAGACTGTGTCAGTAAGACAATGAAATTTGTATTTCATATCTGGTTTTCAGCCCTCTGAATCAGTTGCTAATTCTTTCATCACGCTTGATGATTTAACATCTAACAGTTTTGCTTTGTTTAAAAGTCCACCTGTTTTAAAAGACACTCTAGTAAACTGTCTCTAAACAATATTAGCATAAGTTTTAAATAATTAAAGCAACAGAAATTAGAGACTATTTTGCCAGAATTTAAATGATGGAATAAAGTAGAAGGAGGATAATCATTATAGAGTTGATGCTGCCTAAAACTGTAAATGCATTTGATTGCTTATGTTAGACATCATTAGACTATTTACTTTAATAAAACAGTAAAGCCAATACTATACAGCAGCTTAAATCAATTTCCCTAGAATGATATTACAGCTGCCAGGTCTTCCAAAGTTGAAGATCATTTATTTTCTGAAAAGGTGAGAAGCCTTGAAACCTCACCGTCCCATTAAAAAAATATATATTTGCATGGATTCTAAAAGGATATCAAAAAGCAATTTGTGTTAGTGTTTGTACAAGCCATTACAAAAAAAAAAGGCAAAAAGAAAAAGAAGCTGGTTTATTGTGTTGCTGTGTTTCTTCTGCATCATTGTTTTTAACAGATGGTTTGCTATTACAACTGCATTTACTTCTGCAAGACTTTATAACCCTTCAAGTTTGGGGTTTGTTTGTTTGCTTTTCTTTTTTTTCTTGGTGTTGCTGTGCACCATTTACATTTAAAAGTTTATGTGGGTTACTTTGTTGGTGCTTTGAATCTCAGTTAATTCTGGTCTCTTATAGTATTGGGATGGTATTTACTATCTGTGCTTGATCTGGACCAAACGTATTTTGGTTGTAAATAGAAGGTCTTCTTTTATGAGGATGTTCACTTCACAGCTTGAGCAGCGTAATTTTTATACAGGTCTCAGCAATCAATAAAAAAGCCACAGGAGGAATGATTTATCTTGTTGGTTACAGAGACTGTCACCGAGAGAAATTGTAAAAGATCAATTTACACAACCTGGTGTGAGAACGTTATTGATATAACACGGCTGATCAGTTTCTGGTAGTCTATGGGTAGGCGGAGAGAGAGCCCTGCCCTCGGATAGGGCCACTCACCGAGATCTTAATAGACTCGCTGGTCCATAAAATGGACATGAAGCCAATGAAGGGCGAGATTCCGCGTGCGCATGGAGCACTGAGTGGCCCGCAGGAAAATGGATTGGCTCAGCTCCGATTAGTTAGTTAAGCAGTGTCATGCATCCTCTTTTTTTCTTGTTGCTTTTTTCTTCTTCTTCTTCCCCCTGCTCCCCCTCCTACTGTGAGAACTGTTCACTTGGAGGCTCACTGCCTTAATTACAAAGGGCCCTTTTAACTACAGGTCACAGGAGTTGGCTCACTTGACAGGAAATAAGGAAACAAGCTACCTTCCTGGAAAAAAAAAAAAAGAAAATCAAACTTCCACTCCTCAAATTAGTTAAATGAAGCTTATCAGCACTTGTTAGTTGATCCTTTGACAGTCTGTTAATTGCAGCTGGTACATTAAGTTATGTTATAACCAGCAGGACATATGATTAAAAAATAAATAAATCTACGGATATGTCACACAGCATTGTTGGTGGAGAAAACAAAGTAAGAACAATGTTGATATTTGCTGTAAGTATCACAGCACAAAAGACTATTTTCTTTCTTATTCTGTAGAATTAAATTGCATGCTAACTGAAGGGATTCTTTTGGATCAGAAAAGGTCTGCTCTATACAATGAGATTAGAAAGGTTCTCATTGCATCCTAATAAAAGCCAGCATTGGCTACTCCATCAATATAAGTGGTCTGTACCTACAGATGTTATACATGCAGCTTTCAACATACTTCTCCTGATATATGCTCTCCATTATATTCTTTTATTTACAGACAATAATTTCTTACTGTTATTACTGGAGGGAAAGAAAAGAACATAAGCAGCATTAAGAAACCCCACGGCAGTTGTTTCTCCTTCATAGGAAGTGACTCTACAGTATAACTGCTAGCAAAAATAAAGGATCCAAAGGCACACCAAGGGGAAAAAACTGTTTTCATGCATTTAACCTGTTAATTATAGTAATCTACACTACAGTGCAAGTATTGTAACCTGGAATGGGAAATGGGTGATTGAAAGAATGAGCTGACTAAGACAAAAATGATTAAATCCACACTTTGAATGGATGATTTTTCATATGTAATTTAAACTACACATTCTTAAGTTGTTTCATTTTCGCATTTTTGTACTCATTGGCACGTATCAAAGAGAGACTAGCTGAAATTAATATTTTCTTACCTTCATCTGCCAGAGTAGTTTAAATACTTCCCAAAGACTGAAAGACGTGTTCTTCTGGACCTATAATATGTGCCTTAAGATGTGTTTTATGCTCATAATGAATATTTTGAAATCCTAGTCATCCCAAAAATTTTGCTTTTCGATCTGTGGAAATACGCATAAAAAGTTAAGGTTACTCTCATACCACTGAATAGTCAAAGTCCCTATTAGTTATCATTGTCTTTTAATATCATTGGGCTCACCAACAGGTCTCATTGTGTTCATGATATGTCCTAAGCACAGACACATGAGTCACATCCCCCTCCCCTGACCCTCTGTGGGGGGAGGGGAGCCCTTCGCTCCAGTTCCATCATATCTCAAAGTCAGATTCTTTGTTCTGAAAATGGATGGGGTTCAAGTGCTGTCCCTCTTCCTATGCTTTTCTGTACTCAGATTGGAAAAGAAATAAAGCAATTACGACCAGAGTGAAGAAATGGAGCTTGTGAGTCCAAGGGAGAAGAGTGGGTGGGGAAAACAATGGTGATGGCCAGATGTGGATGATCACTAGAAGCCAGGAGTAGAGAGGACAGAAAGGGAATGTGGAGAACTCAGTATGTTCTCCACATGCTGAAATGACTTGATATTATTCTAAATCCATGTGTGCTAGTAACCCCTCAAGGCACACAAACTTCTGGAGTGGGTGGTAGCCCTGATTGAACTGTGGGTCCTGTTTCTTCTCAACCACAGAAAGAAGCAGCTCCCATTTCTGTGGATACCTAGTGCGGTGCAAGGACGGCCACAGTGCCTGTTCACCTGTCTTTCTTATCCTTGATTGTGTTCTAAGCCAAATTTGGTTATAAATAACTGTTTATACTATGACTTCAAGTGGTGATTGGGCAGAGAAAGAGTTCTTTTTCTCTACAGCTGCCAGGCCACTCACTGCCTTAGGCAGTCTGAAATCATTAGCCAGCCATATTCCTCTTCCCTTCTCATGAGGAAGTCAGGCTCTTCCCAGAAATCAAACAAATACTGTTCCTCTGTCCCTCACATGGATGTTACCTTAGCAGAGCAAGCCTAGACATGCTGTCACCAAGGTGTCCAAGTAGAATGGTCATCTCCCTTTCTGCTGTGAATCCTTTTTTATTTCCCTTCCCTGTGTTCAGGGCTCCTACTAAATGTACATCATGGTCCCTGACTCAAACTCTGACAACTCCAGTGACTATTCCTCAAATTAGTAGCTCCTTGAATTGCAGAAAAACATATTGAGGAAGTCCTTCACCAAGATTTTCCCTGATTCAATGGAAGGGCAGCTGGTAACAACACCCTGTTGCTAAAGCCTTTCTATTATAGAAAATCCCTGTGACCTTTTATTTTGAGAATCTCTCACATTTCTGTTGTTTGTATAAGGTGTTTGGTATTCAGCAGAGGAAATCCCTTTGGGCCACAGAAGTCTCTTCTCTTTGTCCCATAAAATTCCATTCAGGATGCAAAGTGACAGAAATTGTCATTACCCTTCTCTTATTTTTATCTCTTGGGAAAACATTAGTAGACTCCAGGCTGCAGACCAAGCTCACACTGACACTGCCAACACCAAGAGACACAGATTGAACCAGCTGAAGACAAGAAAATGGAAAGGTAGGTGAAGAAGAGCCTGAGTCTGTCTTACACTACAAAAAATTCCAAACTGAGCAGTTTCCATCCCAAACCATCCCTAAAATACTTTGCTTAAGCTGTAACAGTACAGACATCTTGACACTGTCGACTCAGGATGTTTTCCTCGTTCACACATGCACATAAACACACACACTCCTTTCTCAGCTAATGTGCATCTGTACACTTGAAGATCTCAACAATCCTAGCAATATCATCCTGCACTGCAATGCAGCAGGTTCAAGATTCATGTGTAACTTCCAATGCCAGAAATAAGGAGTGAAAAATTACTTCCAGCAGAGTTGTCTTTAAATTAAGTTTCCTGTGGTCACAAGAGCTTCTACTTGAGAGTTGAGAAACGCCTCTGAACCCTAATTTAGCCTCTTTTACATGAATGTGCTCTGGTGCAAATATGTGTTATATATGATCATACTACCTTTTCCAACTGATCCTGTTTAAATCGATATTCAGGGTGGCCTGTTCAGAGGGTAGGAGAAGTTTAGCACATACAATCAAAAGGCTGTTATTTTAGTCTTACATGTTTGGTTTTGCAGTCCAAATAACTACTTTTGACTAGTAGTTTGTGGACCTGGAATCTCATATGTTCTTATGCTCAGAAATAGTGTGTGCTATCCATTAAAGTAAATTTTAGGTCACGCATGTCATTCCTTTGTTAAAAAATTACAGGATTTAAACATTTTCAATAATTACCTAGAAACCATGAAAGCCATACAATCTATGTTATTAGTGTAGATTGTGAATTAAGTCACTGAAAATGTTTCACACTCTTAATATTTTACTTATGCAGAGAGATCTTACGCAAGAATTTGCAGAATAATGATGTCCTGGAATGAAACCCAGAATTCGCTTCTTCAGCATTTAACCCAGACGTGTACTGAACACTGTGCTCAAGTGTGGATTGCATCCAGGACTCACAATTATCAGATTCTGAGAGGAACCCCCAGCTTCATACACATACACATATCAAGAGAACCATATTCAGCTTCAACAAAAACTTTTCATAGCAAGAGTTGCATGAAAAATAGATTCCTAATTTAGAGGCATTTCAGACTTAGTTTTAAAACAATTCAGAGATCAGAAATGTTTTGCTTTCAGAATTTCTCCTGATATTAGAATTCTGAGATTTTTTTGAACTCTCTCATGAGTTTCTGAAATGAAATATGATCTCAGGAACTTGGAAACTGATGGGTAAAGTCGACATTGTTCTTGCCAGCTTCCCTTCAGCTACCTACAGAATAGCAGCAGTTCAAAGACTCATGCATAAATGTTAAAATGTTTTTAACCTAATGGAGAAATCTTTACTAGTGTGATATAAAGGTCCTAATATCTATATTTGAAAAAACAGACTAACTTCTTCAGTCCTTTATTATGCTAGTTTTCTAGTGAGGTTATTGGTAGTACAAAAATGTGAGCCAAATTTCTAATGGCTAAATGCATGCATGAGTTCCAGCTCAGATAGCCTTCTGCAACATAGAGAGGAACTGAGCATTGTGCTGAGCCTTGTGGGAACATGCCTCCTTCAAACTGCTATTTGCTTTCAGCAGGGAAAGGGCTAAGAATGTGCTGCAGATCTGCAGCCACGCCGACGCTCGGCAGCACGTGTCTCAGGCTCGGCAGCACCGTGTTAAGCAGACAAACCTGGGCTCTGATGATAACCCCACTTCTTACCACCAGCCAAAAAGACATGAAGCTGGACACACTGGCACCAGGGCAGAAGCTCAGAAGCAGTGCTTCCAGGAGGATTGTTCAGCCTCTCTGTGGATCTACAAAGGGCAGAAATCAATTTTATAATTGCAGTGGGTACCATGAGATCTGTATCACCACTCTTCTGGAAATGAAATGCAGGTAATGAAACCAGCTGAAATGAAGACATTACCAACTTGTGACACTGATTCATAACACACACATGAATAGAAATGTCTCAGGTGGAACTTAGGACAATTGTCAGTAACTGCTGTTCAAATCATCTGGTTTCTTTCCTTCCCCAAACAATTCATTTTCCTATGGCAAATGCAGTTGTCAAAGCAAATTTGCATTCTGATGCAGCGTGTGCTGCTGTGTTTGTGTGTTCCTTTGTTTTATGGCATGGCTGGTGAGTTTGAGTGAGCTTTACCCAACTGAAGGTAAACTTGTTTTATGTGTTTAATTTAGGACACAATGCATTATGCCTCAAAATTGTTTTCTCCATTCCATTCAGGAGCTAAAGTCAGTGAGACATAGAAGGCTGCATCTGTGTTACCTCAAAAAGCAGAGTGGTATTATCCAGCTGGGTGTTCTCTAAAGGCTTTCATTTCACCAGTATCACAAACAGTGATGGCATGTGGTCTTGGTGCTGGTGATGTAACTCCTGGCAGTAGTTCTGCTGCTAATGCAGAGAACTTATGGCATTTTTGTCCCCGTGTTTGCTTGCTCCCAGTTTATGTATATTTTCTTTTGAAGCTAACTTAGGTTCAAAAACCTTTTATTCAGAGAACTTGTTTTGACACCAACATTTATGCCTCTGTGATCAAAATGTTCTAACCTAGAAAATGTAGGCTTTTGGCTGGATTGTTGAGTTTTGGCTTGTTTTTATCTTGTTTTAAGTTCATTTCTCTTTGAGAAAAGTCTTTTTCTGGTGCACTTGGCTGTACATAGCCAGAGTTTACAAGGTGCACTTAAATTGAAATATCAAAGAGAACTGTTGAAATGACGTGCTTGCAAAATGTGTGCAATTATCTGCTATTAACTCATCTGGAATCCTGTGATGAGCAAACTGTGATTTTCAATGTGTCATTACATTGTTGCATCAATGGGCTGTTCAACAGCTCAATTTAAAAAATACTCAAGGAATAATCATTACAAGAGGTAATCCTTCCACTTTGATTCAAATAAATCTGTTCCAACACTAGGCTGACATGATCATGGATCTCATGAGGTTTCAGGGCTTTGTTTGCACTTACTTTACAGTATTTACTGCTGATTGTGTTGTTTCATGTTTTATTTTTGATAAGGCATCTTGGATTCTGTTTTCTAATTATGTAGAGAAGAATGAGGGATAATGCTACCATCCCTGATTTCTTGCCTTCAGCTACAATGACACAGTGGTGTTCTTTACACAGTGTCAAAGTGCTTGTTTTGTTATGATGGTGTTACAACATTTTTATCCTATGGATAATTTTGCCTCCTCTGGTGAATATTCAGCTGCAGTTACCCTCTTCTAGCACTGAAAAGTCAGATCTGTTTTGTGTTTTCATTTGCAATTAATTTGTGTGGAAAATGGTCAGCTGTGTGCTGGGCTTATTATTTTACTGTGGCCTTTTTCTGACAGGTACTTTGGAAAATTTGTCTTGGAGAAGACACTATCAGGTATGTTAAATATGTAAATATACTCAAAGTTTTTTTATTCTTAACAATATCATTTTATTTCCACTGCTTTTTGCCATTAGAAAAGGATTCTATAAAATGGTTTCCAAATTTCACTATGGTCAGACACTCTGTATTTGAACTTGATTGGCTTTTTTGCATTATGTTTTCTGGAAGAACTGCTTGCTGACAGAAATAATTGCAGGATTCTTTTTCTTTTCCTCTCCCAAAAGAGCATATTTGCACTCGCTTGTGACTTGGGATATTTTGCTATTGGGCAATTAGTTTGAAGAAGTTTGTGCTCATGTTTTAAGTTCTAGATAAACTTAAAAATATTTCAGTATTGCTTACCTGGTGATTTTTCTTCTAGCTAATCACTTGCAGTAACTGTATTGTAACTGAAACAATCATGCTTTGTGTATGCTGGCTCCTTCCTCTGTAACTGGAGTAAACATCCAATTGTTTTGGCCAGAAACAGGCTTTATTTCAGTATGTCAGAGGAGGAAAGGCATAAAGAGGCTTGGAGCAGGTGAATGTGTGCTGGTGCATATGCGTGGGAAGGTGCTGCTAGCAATCGTTAGGGGCAAGGAATTAGCCAGCAGTAGTTTGTGTGCTGCAGTAGGTGGGAAGAGCCAGCCTACTGAAATGTGAGACAAGCAGTGGAAGGGAATCATCCAGCAGTTGTCTGTGAGCTGGAGGTTATGATAAGGTGGGTGGAAGAGAAAGAAGAAGAATGGGTGAGAGAACTAGAAGGAAAAAAAAAAAAAGAAAGAATGCAGATGAAGAAAAAGAGGTCCAAGGAAGAGAGAAAGAGCAGAAGCAGAGATATTACACAAACTGCTTGTAGCATGAGTGATGAAAGAAAAGCCAAAGAAAAAACAGGTTAAAGAAGTCACCTATGTTTCTAGGAGATCAAGTGCAACTAGGTATAAACTGCAGGACAACATGTACTATTAGCTAGCATTGCCTTTGTGTTAGAGTATGTGTGGAGTTGTGAAACTGTTTGATATAAATGATGTTGAACAGCCTATGCTGGTTTGGTGCAAACAGAAGATTAGATCAGGTAAAGTGTATCAATAGGAAAAAGAAAAAAAACACCTTAAAAAATAAAAAGAAATTTTTCAATTCAAAATGTCACATCCTTCCAAGACATTCCTGCACAAGAAAAACACTATGAAATACTCCAGGCTGTCACCTTTTTAAATACTGGCGGCTCCTCAACTATTTCCTGTGTGAACACTGAGAGCACAGTAAACGCAAAGAAGCCCCTTTCACTCATCCAAGTGGACCAAGTGACCATGAAGATGTGTGCTATGTGTGTTTATTTGAGAAGCTGGAATAGTGTGGCTGTAAAATCACAGGCTAGCTTTCTGCATGTCATCTTTCTTGTCCAAGGTGGCAATCCCTCCACAACATAAATTACCAAGTTGGCCTCCCTCTGAGGGTGCTAATGGGGTGTAGGTGCAACTCTTTGAATAATAGCTCTAATGTAACGAAATAATGCAGATGTTTGAATTGCTAAAGTACTCACAGAGGAGCTGCACTTGCCAAGAATAGGCAGAGGGACATGAACACATAATTTGTGATTGCATGAATGAATACCTGGTAGAGGCCCTTTTAATAATTTACCACTGCATCCATGCGACAAAGTGTCTTATGCTGGGAATAGCAACCAAGCATGAAAAGTCAAAAAGAAAGAACTGGCTTCTCAAGAAAGGCTAGTTGTCTAGAAGAAAAGCTTTGCTTCTACCCATTTGTTGCTGAGGACTCTCCACAGGCTGTAGGTAAGCAAAATTTTAGGGACTTGTCCAGTTATCAAAAAATTTGGCTGCTCTGTAGTTTCAGAAGTGCAAATGCTTCATTCACCACGAAATTCAGGAAGAGGAACTCAGCTTGCCAGAGCTGTCTACCACTCCAGATTCTCACTGTGCTCACAAATATATTCCAGGGAATCATACTTTAGTCTTAATGGCAACAGGGAAGAGAGGCTGAATCATTTCAGAGCCTGTAAGAAAGCACACAGATTTTATGCTCTAGGGCACTTGTTCTTGTTCAGCCCACCCTATCAGAGAAAGATGGTTGCTTCTGTTGAGTTATGGCCATTCAGTAGTTTATATGAAGTGAATTTTATAGTCTCAGATGAATGTATAGAAACGGATGTTCCCCACAAAGTCAGCAAATGTTGCTTCTTGGAGGCAGCACCTGAATGGACAAATATACGTAGGGATGTCTTCAAGTCAGAGCTTCAGAGAGCAGCACAATCTGCCTTGTTGCCTGTATTTGTTTTACGCAGAAGTGGCTACTTTAATATTCGACCATTGGGTGTTGTTATGCCTTTTAGTTTTCATAAGCATTAAGTATGTTTCTTTTCCTTCACCCCTGTTTATTTCCCTGCAGTGGAATGGCAGTGCAGTAATGTCAGGTACATTTTGGCAATCCCAGTAGAATCAGTGCCCTCATTCATAAACTGTGATTACTGTCCTGGGGAAATAAGACTGACTTATATTTGTGGACATGAAGATCGAGTAACAGTGACTAAAGCAAAGTTTAAGAAATGCATTAAAAAAAAAAAAAAAAAAGAGTGATAGAGGGTTTTTACTTTGCTCTTGGCTTTGAAACTAGTAGAATGAAATGGCTCCATTAGAAAACAAAAACTGCATAATGGTATTTCTATCTCAAAATAAATCTTACGCTAATAAGGACCACTGGTAGTGCAGTTAGAGAGGTCAAAACTTTCTAACCTCCATAGTGGAAAAAAAAAATTAAAACAACAAGAGAATTTAAAGTTCTTTCTGGAAATAAAAGAGAAGAAGGAGCAGGAGGAGGAGGGGGAGAAACAAAAGAGAAACTCTGTCTTTCAGTTCCAATAGTTCTTGATGTTTAAAATCTCTGAAGTTTTCTTATGTGTTATGAAAAGCTACAAATTTATCTTTTGCCATTTTCCCAAGGGAAGCTGACCCAAATCCACCAGCAGCAGTTGAAAAGGTTTTTCCAAGCTTTATCAAATGGCCCCAACAGAGACCAGCTTAAAATTAAAAGCTTCCCCTACCAGAGGGAATATATGTGACTTTAATAACTGAAATGTGTTTTTACTTTCTATTACAGGGGTCAAAAGGTTTCTAAACAAACCAAATTTATCAATTATTTAGAGCTGATTTCTTCTGAAGTGGTATTTCTAAGATATTATTTGGTGGATAAATTCAATGTTCTAAGGCCAGCAGCAGCATTTTATTCATAACAAATTTCTCCTAAACTGAATTTGCTGGGGCAACTTAATTTCCACTATCGTGTTTGCACTGTGGAAATATCAACTGAAGTGTTATAGGGCCTAACTAGTGGTCTTTTCAAAGAGAAATTCCATATAAGCATGCTTATTCAGCACCACCCTGCTTGCCATTTATTGCTTAAGAAATGAACTGGTACATTGTGTCTGCAGTAGAATTTCTTTAGCTGCTGAAATATCCTTAAAAACCACAAGGCACCTTTAAAGTCAGGAAACAATATCTTAAACTACATTCTCACCCTTGCAGCAACAGAAAAATAACTGTCAGAAGTTTTATTAAAGGCATTTTAAAATGAAAGAAAAGTCCTATACACAGATGTGAGTAAATGCACATTTTCTTAGCCTTCTCTGAGAAGCGAGCACTTCAGTTAGGTTGTTGCGGAAGGGAATTAACAGTAAATTTAGAAAGAGACCATTCTTAATACCTAATAGGGTCCACTGACTATGTAAATACTCTGTTTGTTATACATTAGCTAAACATACATTGGGTTTCTGCCCAAAGTCTGCCATTTGGTGCAGGGAGAAGATGTTATGGAACAGTTCATAAATTCATGTGGAGCCCTGTTAAATGAAACCAACCATCCAAGAGCTGACATTTTGCCATCTTTAAAATAGCTGCCTCTCTTGCCGTAAAACGTCAGGTTTATTTATGCAGGCAAATATGAAGTAGTAATGCAATCAAGGTGCTATGGAAGGTTTTGTGTTGTTTTTTTTTAGAGAAAGAATCTAGCTATTAATAAACAAAAATGTCTTGAATAGCTGCTCCCTATTTATACTCAAAAAAATTTTTCTTCCTTGAAAAGTCACATTAAGGAGGGGTAAAAGTATCATTTTGTGACCACTGAAAATGGTCCCTTTTTCTTAGCAATACATGCTTTCAGAAATATGGGTTATTGCTTCCAAATAAAGAACAAACAGGTGAAAGCTCTTCCTCTCTCTTCTGCCTCCCTTTGCCTTTGGGGCAAAAAAATTCTTCTCAAGCATAAGAGATTGGCAAAAAATGATCAAAGTGAGCCAAATTTGAGCAAGGCCTGTCTAATAAGGTGTCAAGGATCTTTTTGCCTCCAGGGGACTGACTCTGCTTCTGTTACATTTCTGGCTCAGATTATTACTCAGGTTTGGACATGGCTTGAGGATGTTGTCAGATGACGGCTTGAGGTTTGGTCTGGGGACTCTGTGCCCTGAAAAGGCCAAATTTTTGAATGGAATGCCATACTGAGATTGAACAAGTTTCTGAGTACATGAAATGGATAACATGATATTTGGGTCATGGTCAGCCAGGAACTGGAAAGATATTGTTCTGCACCCTAAGTATTTGCATGTCTGTGTGGCCTTCCCCTGCCCAAGTTTAGAAGGGTGTTGAACTCACAGTTCAATTTTGGCCCATTGCTGACAGTGATTGAAAGTTACACCATGGTGGTTGTTTAGAAGCTTGCATGAAATCAGTGGATGAGCACCAAAATGACCACACTGCTGTACTTAATGACTGTTAGATTTGTTTTCAATTCTTTATGTGCACCGGCTTTGCTCTGCTGCTGTCTTTGTCACCAGAGAAAGAAAAGAAGGAAACAGCAGGTATGGCTATGAAAATGTAAATGTGATAACGAGGAAAGCCTGGCAGATTAGCATAAAAACCTAATGTTGCTGAAAGGAGTCTTTCAAGGCGTTGGATGGTGGTACAACTTCAGATCACTCCCTGGATATTTCAGACTTCCTTCTGGACAATAGGACAAGAAGAGTAATTTGAATTTGCTCCTTCAGGAAAAAAAAGAAAGGAAAAGAAATAACCTAGCCCGTCCCAAACTGAGTCACTGAAGCATTCACTTATACACAAAAAATGGGTGAAAGACAGCATAGGGAAGTTGATCTTGAATTAATTAATTCCAAACCTCAGATCAGATATGCTCAGATTCATACTTCCACTTCATAAAACCAACTCTACTCTTCAAAAAATATTCAGCTACAGCTGAGGAACTGAACTCTACTGGCAGAAGATATATTGCCACCAGGGTTTACAGTAACATTTTTGCCTGCTTAGCCCTGATAGTTTACCTATCACATCTGTCAGATTCTTCAGAGGAAAAAACACAAAAGCCCTCACCAGCTTGTTTTCTTCCAGTGCCTGGAACAAACCGGCTTGGGGAAAATATATTAGCACCTATATTTAAATTATTCAGTTGGTTTGTTCTTTTCTCTCAAGAAGGTAAGCTGGGGCTTTCCCCCTTCCTCCTCCTCCTCCCTCCTCCCTCCTCCCATTTTTTGTGAAGATTCTCACAGAATCATGGGTGAAACCTCAGGCATAATTAAACAAATTGGCATTGCAAATCTCAGCAGAAATAATGTGCCTTTTGTGAAAAAACTCCCACCAGAAATGATGTAGTTCCTACCCAAGTTCTTTCTCCATAGGTCTAAAAATACGACAAACCAGTTAGTTACTCATATGCTGCTCATAATAATGTCATAATTGAACTATCTATAAATGGCATTATGCAAAGGAACATTGAACAAATGCAGCTGAACGCTCTTATATTGGAATCTTTTCTTTCTCACAATTAAATGTCATTATGAGAGATTTTACTCTATTTTATATTTAATCAGGACTTGTAAAGTCTCAATATAAACAACATTTTTATTTGATCAGAGTTCATTATGAGAAGCAGCTACTGTATAGAAAATGCCTGAAATTACACCCTGGACTGGAAGTCTGAATTTACTAAATGGAAGGGAAAAAAAAATGGCTGCCTTTTCAACCAAGCATACCTTTGCAATCTGGTGCATTTCCTTATGTGGCCTTGCTCAGGCTTATAAACCATTGGAATCAATTTCTTTTAAAAACACGTTTTTCAGAAACTTATTACGCACTTTAGAGATATATTATATACCTTCAGCAGCAAAAGAAGAAAAATTACAGGTGCAAAAGCAGCCCATTTTTCTAGCAGCTGAAAATGATGCCGTGTACTAGTCACAGGGGAACAGTAAAAATTACACTCCGACAGCAACAGGGCAGAAGCCCACAAAGCCACAGCAGCGCGAGTGGCACGGCCAGGCAGCGCTCTAATAAATCAAGATAATTCTCTGCCTGCCTTGAACTTAGACCCGACTACAATTCACTGGTACAGCAGGAAAAAAAAAAAAGTCTGCTAGTGGAATTCAGCTTTACTGGGGGGACGTGATTAGTCACTGACCAGATTGAGCCTCGATTGCATCTAAATGGTCCACTTTATGAACCATTTATCTTCTGCTCAGACCATTTTCATTACACCAAAAACTGATGCTGAGCTACCAGCTGTAAGATACAGCCTGGTGAAAATTAATAACACCCCCCCCCCTTTTTTTTTTTCTTTTTTTTTTTTTCCTTCTGCAGGACTCCTGCATATGTGAGCAGGAGCATTTATCCCTGTTTTGTTGCTATTTGCATCCCAGCATCCCTGGCAGTCTTTCAATTTTCTCAAGTCTCTTAGCCTTTGCCCCCTGTTTCGCTTTCGCAACACAAACAATCCATCCTGTGCATTTAAAATTCTCTTAGCGCCCTGACATCAGGATATAGCCTTAGAGCAGGGAGCAGTTTACACAGAAAGGGCTCTTATTAATTCCTCTGTCCTGCCTTCCTGCTAAAATATAGGGATCTTGAGATTACTGCTGGGTCCCTTAAAGACCATTTAGAGCAGTGCAATTTTAAAAAAGAGACCTTTATTAATACCTGCTTAGGCTACTGACTGTGGGGAGGGCAGAGGAGGTCTGGCTGTGATGGAAGATAGTCTCTTAGTGAAACAGGACCACGTGACTGATAATTCATGAACAGCCTATTGAGCCTTCTGTGGCTGCCGAGATATATGCTGATATGATTACAACAACATACAATGAAATTATGGAGTATTAATGGTGCTTAACCACTGTCAGGAATTAAGCAGAATTAACACGAGTCTTTCTCTGAACAGACATAGTTTTGATAGGGCTGATTAAGGATTTGGCTATCTAAGGAAACTCATTATAGTATTAATTAGGATACAATGAGCACCAAACTGTGTTGTTTTGGCAGATTTCTGCATGGTGCCACACAATTGGTGAGAGGCTTAAAGCTCATCACATGAACCCTGAAGTTTTTGGAATCAATACAACTTCTTTCTAAATGATTGATTTTTAAGCTTTTTGTCTTCTCTTTGCCTTGCAGGGTTTTGAAAATTCCCTCATAATCATAAAGATGGCAAATATTTTGGGCTATCTTATGCACAATAAGCAGACAGAAGATATTTAAGTTTCTCTCTGGAAATGTTTTTAAAGAACTATCAGATTTTGCTTAAATTTTAAAATAAAAGTGTCGGATCGTTTTTGTCTGACTCAGACTAAAACCTAGAATTCTAGCTTTTAAGATGTACTAACTTATTTGTAATACTGTTGTGAACATCTAAGGTCTCCTTTTATCACACTAAAGCAATTGGTCTGAAATAACTTTAGTAGTGTTTTACTTAAAATAAGCTAACAGTAATTAATGCTTCTTTTTAAAAAAAATGCTCCTATCTGTAGTTTGTTACATACTTTTCAGACTAGAGAAACCCTGCCACAAAAATAGAAAGGGAAATACCTTCTGAAATAAAAGAACAAAAAAATTAAATGTTTTGGAGAAAAAAAATGACTCCTCCTTTGCTGTTTATTCAAATTTGATAAAATTTTTCTCTAAAACAGAAAAAGAGATCTTTTGAGTAATACAATTGTTGATGGTGCTCATCCTGTACAAGTGAGCATCCCTGCAGGGACGAGAGTGAAGAAAGCAGAGGTGCATGGAGCACCGCCGTGAAACTCAGGTGTCCATGAGTTACAATGCAGCATTTAATATCAGAGTGCTTGTCTTAAAACAGAAGCCATCGAGCAGTAAACCTAACTACCTCTGGAAAGAACTTTCCCATAATTATTAACTCATCAGGAAAAGTCCAAATGGCTTCAGTAACCCCTGAGGCAAACCCAGGGACTTGCTATGCTCGCTGGCACCCAATGGAGAAAGGGTGCGTGCAACTGGGGAAGGGGGGGAAGGCTAGCAGGGGGTGCTTCCCCTCAGGGGGAAAATAGCCAGCAGATCCATTGCTGCCCTCTTCTGGAAGTGTCCTGGGAGAAAATGGCCAGCAGACAGGGGCTGGAGACCACAGAAGACATGCTGAATCAGCACATCTCACAGGAGCTCTAGGCCATTTGTTTCATTCAGGTTTTTAGTGGTGGTGGGCTGGAAACTCCTTCTTTTCAGACACGCAGCAGGGAGCAGAGTTTCCTACCTCTATGTATCTTCCTTGATTGGAGTTTCAAGTACAAATTCACCACCTTTTAATGTTCAAAAAGCAGCGATTTGGCAAATGAGCCCACTTTCTTCCTCTGTCCTGGGTGAGCCCACTGACAGACAACTTATACCTCTCTGAGAGCCAGTAGTGCCTGAGATCACATCCAGCTCTTGGGTAGAGGCTCCAGGAGAAGACTGGCATTGTCTCTCTGAGGGCAAGGTTTCTCTGCCTGACCAATATTTGAAGGTTTTGGTTAAACTTTGGAAAAGAAGAATGGCAGATGTCTCTCACTGAGGCTGAGGCTAGGGCTGATGAATTGGTCAGCAATACCTCATCCAGCTGTTACAGCAGGAATTAGAGACTTGGATTCTTTCACTAAGGTCTCAGGTCCACACAGATCTTTGAGCAATTGATTGGCCTCATAACCAATCCAAGAAGCTGGCTTGTTCAAACACACCAAATCTGCTGATCTTTGAATGACAGGTATTTATGCACCTATTTGAAACTTGTCTCAGGGGAAGAATGTAAAAAATTATAATTGCCTCCTCAGATTATTACAACTAAATCTGGGAAAGAGAACAATTCCCAGTTTGCACCATGATGAAGTAACATTTTACTTCCATGAGTGCATCAGTCTTTAGACAGGGAAATATTAAGGGTCTGCTATGTGTGTTCCTTGCACTTCTAATTCCAGACACAAATTCAGTGAAAATATTATTTCTCCAGTGGTGTTAATATTTCACACAACATATTTTATTATGATGTTTAATGGTCTAAACAAGGAAAATAGAATGGAAGGTTCCATTTTGTTCACATTATTAGCTCTACTGAGAACTCCATATAACCAAAATTTCCCAGTATCCAAAAGCTCAGTGTGTAGAATAAGCTCAAAGAAAGCAACTCTCCACATGTGGCTTTGTGTGCAAAGGAATTTCCATGGTGAGGTGACTAATCCTCGAGTAACATGTCACAACTGTAATTACTTTAATAATATTGTAATTAATTAGGAAATGTTCTACACCTTCTATCTCTTCATTCACCTTCCATTGCTTTGAGTCAAATAAACTGCAGTTACAAAGTGCTTTTGATCCAAAGCCCTGCTATAAGGACAACAAGATGCAGTAGGATCCAAACAATAAGAAAAAAACCAGTAGTTTTCTTCTGAAAACAGCAAATATTGAATTTTTATGAAAGAGGGCAGAGGAAGCAAGTGTTGTTAGATGACATCATCCCTCTGAATGTGCATTCATTAGCTTCACTATATAGGTCTCACATAGAATGTGGGAACCATCAGGACCTGTTCTGGGGTACCTGTTCTGGTTTTCATACTGCCTCCTGAGCTGTGCTTCACCGACATCAGGAAATGCCTCTATTTTCACTCCTGGAGCAAAGGAAGTCTCAGGAAAAGCAAGATTTAGAAGCTCAGTCTTGTCTGGACAGCTAAATACTGAACAAGTCTTTGTCTTTCAGCTAGAGTAATGCAAACCCTGAACCCTCAGAAACGGGTCTCAAGAGCAGAGTTGAAAGAACACATGCTTTCCTTAAGAGGAAAATTATTTATAGCAAACTTTTGCCCAGTAAAATTGGCAGTCACTTTTCTTTTCTGTAAATTAAAAAAAAAAAGAGGAATGGGAACACCTAGAAAAAGAATCCCTAGAAGCAGCACTGAAGCAGCTATTCATAATTAATTATTGTGTTCACCTAGATGCTGACAGGACACAAAACAAATGAAGCGGAAAAGCTGCTTCTCCTAGAACTAGGGTACAATATATCTTAATATTTAGGAACAAGAAATTCAAAAGTGGGAGGACTGCAACAGAGTGAAGAGCTGACAAACACAGTCATGAATGAGAAAGTCTGCATTGGTTATGATGAGATAAGTGAGGAAACTGATTGTGAGGAACTAGGAGGCTTTCTGTAAGGTGGGATACTTGGCCAGGACTGTAGTGAGACCCTTGTCATTCAGGTGATGATCCAGAGTAAACCTTCCCCATCTATCACGTGCCTTCGCAGGTGTTGAAAGGAGAACAGATATTATGGACAAATTTTCAAATATGTAAATATAGAAAAATAAATAAAAGAAAAGCTGATTACAGAAAGACACCTGGTAGCTTTTGTCTGATATTCAAGTTAAAAGGTATAAATTATTCCCATAACATGATTGCACAATAAAGTAAAAAATACTCCTCAAGGAGAATGTTATATATTTCATTTATTATACATCACTCTTATGTTTACAACTGAAATACATCTTTCCTTGGGGACTGTACCATCATTTATTTTAAATCAATGTTTAAAATTAAATGGTAATCCTCAAGAGAGTGAAGACTCTTCAGTTTCCAGCCCTTCCAATTCAAAATCTTTCTTTCATGTTTCTATTTAATACTCAGTCCAGGGTTTGAAATTAATTAAAAGATATCCTTTCTCTAATCTTTTGATTATTAGCTTCAAAGTTGGTTTTTTCTTCTTCTCTTTTTTTTTTTTTTTTTCCAAATAAAATTATAATAACTTTATCTTTTAGCTGTTGTATTGGGTTTGTGTGGCCAGGTTTTGGTACTGGCAGAACTACAGGGGTAGCTACAGGGCTTCTGTGAGAAGCTGCCAGAAGGTTCCCCTGTATTTGATGGAGCCAATGCCAGCTGGCTCCCAGACCAACCTGCTGCTGGCCAAGGCCGAGCCCATCAGTGACACTGGTGGTGCCTCTGCATTCGAGGGGAGGGGAAAGTTACTGTGCAACAGCATTCAGAGAAGAGGGGAGTGAGAATACATGAGAAAAACAGCCCTGCCCACCCCAAATTTAGTGAAGGAGAGGGATAAGGTGCTCCAGGTGCCAGAGCAGGGTTTCCCCTGCAGCCTGTGGTAGGGAGACCATGGTGGATCAGGCATGCAGCTGGTGGAGGTCCATGATGGAGGTCCATGGAGGAGTTGATATCCCCATCTGCAGTCCTGTGGAGGACCCCAGTTCCAGTGCAGGTGGATGCCTAAAGGAAGTTATGACCCTGTGGAAAGCCCATGTTGGAACAGGCTCCTAGTGGGACCTGTGGCCCCACGCAGACAAGAACCCACATTTTAGCAGGCTTGCTGGCAGAATTTTGTCCCCCATGGAGTATTCATACTGCATCAGTTTGTTCCTGAAGGACTGCTCCCTGTGGAAAGGGACCCATGCTGGAGTTGTTAATGATGAACTCAAGGAAGGACTCACAGCCTCTGGGAAGGACACATATTGGAAAAGTTCATGGAAAATTGCCTTCTCTGGGAGGGACCCCACCCTGGAGCAGGAGAAGAGCATGAGGAGTCCTTCCTTCTCAGAAGAAGGAGCAGCAGAGCCAAGATGAACTGACAGAAGCTCCCATTCCCTGTCCCCCTGTGCCATGTGGGAAGAGAAAGAGAACGCAGGAGGTAAAGGTGAGCCTGGGGTGAAGGGAGGGGTGAGGGGACTGTGCTTATAAGATTTGGGTTTATTTTTCATTATCTTACTCTGATTTGTTAATTAATAAATAAAATTAATTCTCCTGAGTTGAGTCCTTAATGGTAACTGGTAAGGGACTTCTCCTTGTCCTTATCTTGACCCATGAGCTTTTGTAGTATTTGCTCTCCCCTGAAGAGGGGTGTGATAGAGTGGCTTTGGTCTGTACCTGGCATCTGGTCAGGCACAACCCTCCAGAGTAGTATATTCAAATTGTTATTAAATGCACAAATTGCGTTATCTTCTGACCGATAATGGAAGGAGAAGGGTTTGGTGGGGGAAAATTATAGGCTCTTGCTTAGGAGCACTCACTAGTAATTAGTCTATTTTTGGTGCTAATTGTAATTTCCCTCTATTAAAGGGAAGAGGAGAAACTGTTAAAAGGATGCCATGCTTAATGTCACTCAGCGACTTTTGCTGAATCTTGGGACACAGATTTGCCACATGACACTCAACAGCCATTTCCCTTGTGGAAGGTACCTTTTTTGTCAAGGTACAAACTGAGTACAAACTGAGTCCTGCACTGTGGGGGAATGCAGCCATCCCCTCACTGTTTGCAGGGGTCGGGTCTGGCCTACATATGGAGCCAGGAATTCTGAACTACAAATGTTTGTCATCTATTCGTATTTTCATCTCCTATTAGCATCCTGACCCTCTCATAGCATGCTTGACCTGCTGTTTTGCTTGCATGAGTTCCGTGGGAGAAATACAGGACTTCAGCAGCTTGAACTAGCAATGCAATGCATTTCATCACCTTCACAGAAGATTTTGAAAAGAAAAGAAGAAATAAGATGCACGGCTGATGAAAATATATTCAAAATCAGCAGACCCATAAACACATCTGTGTTCTAGATCATTTCAGATTTGACACTTTCACAGGCTCTGGTCTGTAGAGAAACAGCCTTGAAGTACTAATAACCCCAAACTCAGCTTCATGCTGCCCCACTCATGCATTCATGAGGTCTCACTGTCATTCAAGGGGTCAACAAGGACACTCATCTTTGATTGCAGAAGTAGGGATTTACTGAATATTTTCTGTACAGGATTAATAAAAATGCACCCCCTCAACTCAAACATGGATTTCAACCCTGCATCAGAGGTCTCTACTGGAAAGAGAAGTCAAACATATATGGCATCTTACTGTGGGCTCAACCTCCCTTTTGGATAGGGTTTCCTAAAAACCATAGCTCTTCCTAGACATGGCTGCCTTGAAATAGTTCTACAGCTACCAATGTGGACCGAGAAGTACAGATGTTGGAAATCTTCATTCCAAAAACCTCCTTTGAGCCTGCTCCTAAATTTTTGTGGGAGGCATTGTCAGTGTATGCCTTTCTTTATAAAGACAAAGTGAGCAGAGAATGTGACTGCAGGAATGCAGGTATTTTCCAGAGGAAAGGGAGCAAGAGTCTGCTAATGAGGTCACACTTCACTCAGTGCAATGGGAAATACAATTTTCTGATACTTAAAGAAAATTGTTAATATAATAAGACTTTTATCAAAGATTAGTTTGAAATGGAAGTTGCTAATAAGAGGATAGAAAGTAACTAGAACAGTAAGGGAAACGTATCGTAACAGCAACTTTCACATAATTTGAAGACTTTTGTTCTTTCATGTCACATTAGTGACTTTCATATACCTTTTTGCAATTTTCATATGGTATTAGTGGCATTTGCGTCTTAGGAGCAACTTTTCATATATGCTCTCCGAGAGACTTTTGGCATGTGCTGGCAGCTTTCATATTTTATTTAGGATTTTAACTTACTGTCAGATGTTCCACTCCACAAAGATGAAAAGGAAGTCATTGATGCTGCATTTCTTAAACTTCTTAACAATAGGGTAGATAACAATAGCTGCAGTTTGAGGAAAAGAAAATCCCACACCTTTGTTGCATTTTGGGGAGCAGTCTGTGTGGTCCTTGAAACCTGCTGCTATGCAAAAGGAAAATTATATTTTATGGTTAATTAAAATTTCTGGGAAGGTGGCCCCTGGAGCTCTCCCAGAAAATAAATAGAAAAGGAATCAGAAAGTTGGTTGTTTTTCTCCCTTGAGCAGACTATTCATCCCACTGTAAGACCGTGGAGAGAATGAATGATGGAATATTTGACTGATGTAATTTATGGTGCTCCATATGACAGCCTATTTCAGAGTGCTTGAGGTTTTTACAGTCTCTGGTAGTAGTACCTGCTGCTGAAACAAGAGATTACTCTCCTTGGACAGACAGTAATTTAATAGTACAACTGTGTAGCTAGCCACCTCCTACTGTATTTCACCACCCACTCCAGTCAGCTTTTGATAGATAGGCCTCAGCACTTGGAATATGAAGCACTATGTATCCTGCTCACAGTCTTAGGAGGTACATCAAGGGTGAAAAACTGGAAAGAAAATAAATAAATAAAAGTATTAACAAAGTCAAGTAAGCCCTGGTTCTCAGTTCTGTTGTTTTTACTGGAACTGTACACTGAAAAGATGAAGTGTCTACTGGATGCTGTTAGGTTTTCAGGCATATGGTCAACACTGGCAAGGTTTCTGGTCTTGGTTGTTTGTATTCTTGTTTTTTTCTTTGTTTATAATATTTGACCACAAAATTATCTCAGTTATCAATAAAGTTACATTTTAAGAATCAATCTAAAAATGTTATTGTGCCTTTTCACTAATAAATAAAATGCTGCTTACTCTGCGTATAAAAGCAAAGTGGATTGGAATCTGTCAGGTTAAAAAAGGAATTTTTTTTTCTCCAAGAGTCACAGTCCCAAGCTGCAACTCTCAGACTTTGATGCACTGACAGCCATTCAGTGTGTCTCCCCTAGTCTGTGTAACAAGGTGGTCAGCTTCCTCACAGAAGACTGCAGAAGGGTTTTACTGCCAGGGCTGGAGGTACCAGCAGCACAGTGGGGTTTCCCTGCTGCAGTTGGGGTGGCTGAATGGGACTTGCAATCTTTTCAGACACTGTGCTACAGGGTGAAACCAGCAGTGGGCTCTATTTAAGGTGCTGGGCAGAGCCCAGCCAGGCTTAGGGAGCAGCTGTGTGTCAAGGAGGGTCAGGTAATGTGGAGGTGCCTTCAATGGCTGTTCACAACTAATTTCTTCATTTCTCCTCTTTTCCTTCTCTTCAGAGAAGCTCAGGGCTGAGCTCCTGCAAAAGTGTGGCAGTGGGAGCAGTAAGAACTCCACTGGATCACTTGTATCTTCCACTCAAAAGGTTTCAAAGCCCATAACTACAAGCTACAAGCAAGTTCATGGCACTGTTGGAGACATGCCATTGTACAGGTGAAAATCTTTGAATTAACCAGATGAAAAGAGGAGGAAAAAAAGAAGAGCCTCTGTAACTGCAGCTATGACATGGTAAGGAAGATGTCTGTCCTGGTCCCTGATGGAATAACTGTCCCAAATGATTTAAAAAGCTTATAGAGGTTTCCCACCTATTGAATCTAGCATCAGCTAAATGGTGACTGTAAATGTCCATCTCCCCTGTCCTGGCCAGAGAAAGCTTCCATTGGGACAGCTAATATATAATCCCCCAGCTTACAGTCTGTTTTACACCGTGTAGGCATGTAAGGTACTTGTACCCTGTTTCCTAGGGCCATCAGTTCTTGCGACTGAAAGCAAACCAGTTGTAAGGCTGAGTGGTCATTTGCCTGATGAAGAGCTTCACTCTTCCTGGCTGTGCTAATAACAAATACACTTCTCTCTGACTACTATTTCATGTTCCTTTTTCACTTCTTGAAACTACTTAATTCTAGACTTTCCAGCCACACTATAGGGAAAAAAAGAAAAGGCTTTTAAAATAGCCAGGGGAGTTCTCCCAGTGCAAATAGACCCATGAATATTTATTCATGGTAGGATTTGCTTTGCTTTTTGTGAGCATTTCTGTGAATAAATTCTTACTCTAGATCTAACTAGATATTTGTGATTTAGCAAAAAGCCATGTAAATCAATGGATTTTATTTGCAAGAGTCTCTGTGAATCCTTGGTCTTCCTTCTCTTTCCCCTCCTTCCCCCACTTTAAATTTGTCTCTTGGCTCCATATTCAAAGGAAAGGAGCAAATATGCTTTTTTCACCTCTTGCACACACACAAATCAGCAATTGATTAAGAGTGGGACAGGTCAGAGTAAAAAAATCTTGGACAGCTGCCGGTATAATTTGCTCCTAATAAGGAGGGGAAGGAACATCCAGCAACATTTATTCTCTGAGGATGCCATCCAGCATCTGCCAATCACTTCTGCAAGGATCTGAGTGCTCGCAGGCCCCACTGAACTCAGGTGGGCTGAAGGGTTCCCAGGTGTGCTCGGCAGCTTGCGGCATCAATCCTTCGGTGCACGGCGGCGGCAGGAGCAGAGCTCGGTTCTCAGCCGCTGCCACTGCCACCAGGGAGGCTGTGCTATCAAACAATCTCACTGAATAAAATCTGGGTTAAGTCTTCAGCCTCCTGCAGTCACGGTGCTGCCATGTCCTTACGCACAGAACCGGCTTTAGGCTGAGAAGGGCACACCGAGCACCTAAGCCAGGCACAAGGCAAGCCAGGAGCTTTTCTTCACAGGCTCCCTCTCGGCTTGTTAGAAGCGTGCACGGCCTCAGTGCTGCAGCCAGGTCTCCTGGAGCTAGCAAGTGTGCTGCAAGCTTTCTGCTAATAAAGCCCCTGCTGCAACTCTGAGTCCTTAGATCCTGTTTACAATCTCCCAAAAAGTTTTTTTTCACTTTTCCTTGGTCCAAGCAACCCGTATTATGTCTGGTAGTGCATCTCCCAGTGTTACTTTCTAGAAGCCTAGGTTTTCCATGCTCCTTTTTTGCCCTTTCCAGCCCATATCATGCTTTTTATTACTGCTCTCCTCTCAGACAGCCTTGAACACTTGGAAGATTTTTAAATTCACTTTTGCCTCCCTAATCACCATTCTTTTCACCTCCATGTAAATATGGTCTTAAATATGCACCCCCCTCCCCTTGTGCCCCTGATCCTGATTTCCAGGTTTCTAATCACTGTATTTTCTTTGTTTCTTTTGCAGCTCTTAAAGAAACAAACTCCAGGCCCAAATGCTCTTTCTCCTGCCTTCAACCCTCCATCTTCTGCCTTCTGCCTGCAGGGAAGAACTCCAGAACTGTGTTGATGCTGTATTTTCCAATATCAGATTCACTGTTACTTCAGGAGAGAACTAATAAAAGTGCGGATTTGAAACAATTTAAACTTGATCTGTTTAATTACTGAATGCTAACAGAGCCTTTTGGATTTGGACTATCCCATTCAAAGAGTGTTCTCTGGAACACTCTAGCAATTTTAAGAGAGACCAAATGCCATTCTCTGAGAGTAACGTCCTTGCCACAGATTTTCACTTTTTATTTTAGATCAACTTTCCCCTCAAAAAACTCTGCTTATTCACACAACTGCTAGTTTTGAAAAGTGAACCCAGTTTGTTGGCCACAGGGCAGGCTTGCTGCAGGCACCAGCAAAACAATAAATACCTTATATTTCCTGACCAGTGGCTCTTGAGTCTGACTTGACATGATAAACAGCAGGGTCTAGATGGCAACTCATATCTCCTAAATTTGCCCTGCCTCAACAAACAGATAACATTTGTGCTAGATTTAGGTGCTCTAAATTCTTTTTTCACTGTGCTAACTTTCTTCTTCTACAGGATCCTTAGAGAGGAGGAATTTTTCATCTCACCTGGATGTCCTTGAGAGAGGATGCAAATTTGACAGGGCGAAATTCAGCATGGTAATCCAACAAAAAAAAAAGAAGTCATGATTGTGGCATCAAGATGGCACAGGTTTCTCAACAGGTTTCTTTTCGAGGCCCCCATTTTCATATTCTTAAATGGGATTTCAAGGTGAAATGCCACCCTTTACTCATGTCAGCACTCCTGATCAGCGTACAAGCCCCACAGGCTGGGTCTTAAGTGCTGATGAGAGGCCAGGACTGAGGCTGGGTATTAACTGTGTGAAGTGACACCCAAGTAGCAATGAGAAAAATATTCATGTGAATTATAGGAATATTTGTGGCATGTCATATTCCATGACAGCCACTTGAGCTCGGGAATGCTGTAACGGGCTGCGACATGATGTCACTGGCTCTGCTTTGGTTGTACCAGGGAAATACTACTCTGTTGGCCAGAAATATTAATGCAATGTTAAGAAATGCCTTTTGATCCCACTCACCTCCATTTTAGGGTGCTAGCAGTTTCCTCACAGTTCTCTATTATGAAATTGTTTTGAAATCCATTCTGTAATAGACTGTTCAGTGATAATTCCTAATGTTCTGAATAATATCCATTGACATCCGATGCTGCTTATTATTTCTATTATGATAAAAATACATATTAACAATTTTGTATCTTCTTTCTAGTTAATTCAAATACAGATAAATAAAATTTAGAAAATATCCATAATTTTAGAAACCACCCACTTATTCTGAAAAAAATTGAGCCTCTCAGATTATCTGCGAGGCTTTTATCCTTCCTAATTTCCATCTCCTGCGATCCCTCCTGTTCCTGCTTTCTGCTACCAGGCAAGACAGGAATGCCCAATAAAATACCTCAATGGTGTTTGAAGCAATATGCCTTTAGGAGGTTGGCAGTATCTGCACATCTTCAGCTTCTGAGACTTTCTAAATCGTGCTAGTAAGTCTTGGTTCTCATTCCTGTGTGTATTTTTTAACCCCCCAAGATTAAAGAGCAAAATATATTTTTCTTTATTATTACAAGGACAAAGAAAACTGTATAAAATCCTCAAGGAGCAGCTGCTCTGCAAGGACATTATGAGTGTCCATGGTACTGCTGCAGCATGAGCATCTGTCACTCAAGAAAATGTCATCTTGCCCAACCAAATCCCTTGTGCAGTCAGAGTGGAGAAAGCACTTGTTTAGAAAGGTTTATGGGCTGACGTCTGTTTGAATGAGTAACATCTGGGCCAAGATGGGCAGGATGCACATTCCTGTTTGACCAAGCCACTGCATCTTAATAGCAAAAGGTGTTCTTTAACTGAAAGGAAAACAAATGTCACCACTTCCACATTTTAAAATCACATTATTTTCTAAGTCTCAATTGGAAATAAATCCAACTTTCACAAAAAAACATTGATAATCTTTAAGCATCATGGTTTATAATTTGCAATAAAACCACAGCAGATATTTGAGACAAATATCATGTTACTTTTCTTGGACAGGTTAATCAAATCAGCTCTTCAGGAAAAAAAACCAAGAAACAAACCCCTGCCTATTAAAAACAATAGCTTGCACAGAAACGGGAGCTGAACAAGGCTTTCATTTGTGTGGAAAAAAAACCACTGGATTCAGGAATTACTTATGATATCAAGTTGTAATATGTACCTAACTGTTAGACTATAAAGCACAAATATCATTAGATCATGTGAAAATTATGGGTGTTACAGAATGAAGATTTTTTAATTTCAAACGGCTTGAGAAAATCTCACCAGTGCAAGTCTCATACTCATATAAATCTACTGATTTTACTATTGTAAATCAAATTCTGCCTCCTTAAGTAGGGCTAATCAGCACTAATTAAGGAAGTTTTCTTATTTTGCTTTCACACATAAAGATTACCTTTTCAATCCTTATTATATATACAGCAGTTGCTTTCCTAGCATGTGCCACCGTAGGTTAAAAAGTACTCAGCAGAGTGATTTGTCTGTTTCATATTTTGGCTTTGTTGTTGAAAATTTTTCATTTGCTTTTGCTTTGAAGTGCAGAGCAGCACCCTTTCACTCACCCATCTTTTTTTTGAAGGCAAAATGTAAATCACAAGAATTTATTTTCTTTGTTAACAAACATTTCTTTGTGAGGTTTTTATCACCTTTAGATATAACTTTTAAAAAGATACAAATTAAATCAGGCTTTTATCAGTTTTCCCAGAGGAATTTCACCTTCATTTACCGAGACAATGTTATGCTTTTCTCCATTCTTTCAAAGAATTAACAGAAAAATGGAAAATGGGGATAAGACTGATTGCTAGATCACTAGCTGGTGATCTAATAGATCTGTTGATGCTTCTATACTTGAAGATGTGTCAAGGTGGCATATGTGGATATATGTGTGACACTCTCCATGCACCACATGTACAGATATAGAACACTTCTGCCCCCAGAAATCTTTCACTTTAAAATAAACCCCATACCTTTCACCAAAAGTTTTTGCAATTCCGTGCTAAAGATTATGAGGTGCTTTTTCTGCAGAGCTCTGATCAGCAGATTTGATATATGGGTATAGATCAATTTTTTCTTATGGCAAATCTATATGTTATTCTACTTCTTCATTTGGTACTATTTGCTGAGTGGCTGTTACTTGGGAGCAAAGGTCAGTATCTTGCTGTTGGAGCAGCCGAGTAATCTTTTACTCCTCATAAGGGTAGTCAGAGATATTAAATCACAGTTGACGTACCTGAAGCACAGCAACTTCATCCATATTTTATCTGCTGTAAATTTAATACCACAGCACTTTTTAGGGTGATGTATTTATTAACTGGCTGTGGATGAGCAGTACAGAAATTCAGTTTGTTCAGGAAAATAAAATGAAGACACTCTGACAAGTTTATGAAGTAAGCACAATAGCTATTTATTACTTTTTAAACATGCAGTGCACCTAAATGTTTTTAGCAGTGTTTGCCCAAATAAATGAATAAAGCTTCCCAAATCATCTCTGTTTACTTTTCTTTTGAATTTTAATAAAGTTTTTGCCTTATTTTAAAAAGCACATGCTAGCTTCCTTCATAATAAAATGCATTCTTTATGGAAATAAACATAGCTAAGTGTTCAGATAAGCTGGAGAGGAGCATTGTGGGAAGAGAAACAAATCATTCACAGCATACTGTATATTAATCCCATCCTTTCCATTTTTAGTTCTAATTTATTTTGTTCTTTACATTCTACTACCACCAAAATAAATGAAGCCATGAATACAATAAGTTTTTAAATGCAAGTACCCACCTTCTACTGGCTTCTATTGCATTTGAATAGCACTTATTATTTTTATTCAGTGTTACTCTTTGTATTTCTCATGGTAAATAATTCACATGACTTTTTCTTTTCTTGTAACCAAGATATCCTTATGTTTTCATGCAATTGGAAAAAAAAAATCAATCTAGATATTTCCATCCTTCATTAACCACGACTTCCATCTTTCTATAACATGGCAAAGAAGGATATTTAGATGTTAAGAAAGCATGCTATACTGCCAAAAAAAAAAAAAAAAAGAGAGGCAGCTGTGCCCTTAATGTGTTTGTATAAAAGTGCTCACAATTTATTTCATGATCATCAAAACCTGATGACCAACTGGGTCTGGAAATACTCAGATTTTGTTTACAGCCCCCCCAGAGATGTGCCACGTATGGTGTGGTGGGTTTGCAGACCACAGTTGCATCAGAGGAATGGCACTGGAGAGTTCAAGGAGCAGCCTGTGTTCTTCAAGTGACAGAGGACTGTGTGTGTTTGCTGCTCAAACTCCAAGGGGTCATCCTCTGCAAATCAAATGTCTGGGGCTGTACATGCAATTTAGATGTCATTTCTGAAGAGACATATTCTGTTTTTCTAGGGTTGTTCATAAAAAGGATTAGTCAAATGACTACAGCAGCTCTTTACCACTCTTTTGGCTGAGATTTGTTTTCTTGGGACAGTCCATGAAAAAATAGCTACACAACACTGTAGTTTCTTGTTCTTTGCCTGCTGCATCATCAAAAAATTTGGTTACTCAGGCTCTTGGAGATAAGACACCAAACAACAAGACCTCTCTCTTGAACTCTGCCCATGCTGAGGTAGGTAATTAGGCGAGTCCTTATTTGTGCCAAAAAGACAAGAACAGAAAGAGAAATCCACGGGAAGGGATGTCTCAGACTGAATCTCCAATTTTCCTCGGGAAGTCTGGAATACTTTTCATTTTTCTGCCTCCAGGTTTATGCAGAAAAGGACTCATCTGCATTCCTTTATGGAGATGATATTGTGTTGATCTCCACCCCTTTCCACAGATCTTGACTGCAGGATCACCTTCTCTCTCTTGCTGTTCAGTGCTTACTGCAGTTTATTCCCCAAGGACCCTTATTATTAAATGTAATCTCTCATTCCCCATTTCCTTTTTCCATTTTGTTCCCTTTTTCCCTCTGACCAATTTACTCCTTTCTTGCATCCTCCTTAAATTTCTCACAGAGTTTTTTTTTCTGGTCTACATCCCAGAGTAGAATTTAGCAGCCCATTGGCAGCACACTGGGGCCAAAGGGAGAATGCCCTTTGGTTTCAAGGGGCTTTGGATTACCAGCTAAGCTCCCATGACCACTTGTCTTCTCAGTTGTAAAGCTCCACATGAGTATTATGCTACAGAAAGCATCACAGCAGAGAAGCTGGGTGGCTCCACAGGCTCAGAGTGGAAGGCTATAACCATATATTCATCTGCCAGTCAGAGAAGGGAAACCCTGGGGCAAAACTTGCACAAAATAAGCCCCATTATTCAGACTGCAAAGGGGAGGAAAACCAGAAGAATTTTGCATTCAGGACTGACATACCAGCAAAGAGTGCTGGCGCAGAATAATACTACTACATAATAATAGCAATAATATTTGTACATAATTTATCATTATACACTACAAACTCAGCTCAAATCCCAGTACCATGCTATTCTCTTCCAGCTCCATATCCTCCTCCTGCTAAACTCTTTTTATTGGCTTACATGTGCTGTGGAAATTAGTTTTATTCTAATTTGGAGCCTTTGAGGAAAGGCTGAAAAAGCATGTACTAGTCCATAGTCATTAAAAAACTCAAATGACAGTATTTCATCCTGCTTTTGAGACTAAAATATTAGGATTTGAAACATGAATCACACAGCTTAGTTGAGGCTGTGAAGAAGCTTAGGATCACAGTGTTAGTTAAAAATAAGCGTTAATACATAAAGCTGAGGAAGAGGAAACAGCTAATATCTCAGAAGTCAAAGCACAGCTATGGAGCAGCTCTGAGTCTGTGCATACTCTACTGCTCTGTTTTTAACCCAGATAGAACTGGGAGCCACCAAAAAGGAAGGTGGAGAACCTGGCATATTTAGAGAGAGATGATGGATAGCATGCAAGGGAAACTGTGTGCAATAGGTCCTAAAGAGTTAACTGTCTTTCATTTTGCAGAATAACAAATGTTATATTGCTTCACAGTCTCTCACCATTCCTTTTCTAAAATTTTTTTTTTTCCTTTCCCATGACTTATAAATCCCATATTGGCAAACAAAATGAATGTTACAAAACATCCAAGCAGTCCATACTGAAATGTCCCTTGCAGTGTCCTAAGCTGGAAGTTGCTCTGAATCTTCTATGGTTTAAAAACAATCCAAACCAAATTCCCACAGGGGCACACATCAGCATATATATAGTGAAGGGGAAAAGAGGATGAAAACCACATTTTCAATCTTAGCTTAGGAAACTTTAGGAAAGGTGCTATCAATCCTTCTCACAGGATCAAGTCTCACCTCTGCTCCAGACTGGTCCTGGGCTACCCATGGCTTGCAGAACAGTGAATTTTGTTAGGGTCATCCTGTCTCTTTCACCTCTGAACAGCTCTGTCCCTCTTTCTCGCTATTGGCCATTGCAAGAGCCATGTCAAAAGGCTATTATGAGTCTGCACAAGGGAAGGCCATGAAAACTACACTCTGGAGAGCTGAATTTGAAAAGCTCAGTTAATTCCCCAGAGGAAGCCTAAGGTAAAACAATAATCATCACCTTGTTCCCCTCCCACCCGCCGGAGCACAAGTTCCTGATTATCTGGCTGGCTGCAGTGAGCAGAGGTTATGCTGCTGCTGCTTCGACCTCCTTCTCAGCCAGTGCCACTCAGCTCCTTATCAAAACAGCATGAAGCCACCTGCTTCTAGGGCTGCATTTAAAAATAGTATCCATTTATCTTTTTCCTTCTTTTTCAAGCAAACTTCTGCAATATACATTGATATTTATAGCTTAGATCCAGGCAGCACAGTTGTAATTTAGGGAGAATACCTGAGGTGCAATACTGATCATTTCTGCAATAGGCAGCCCATTGTTCGTAAAATTAAGGCACCAGAAAAATGGTAGTGAAAGAAGCGTGTAAGTATCCAGCTTGCTGATCTCAACTCCATTTGCACTCCTCTGCTCTGAGTGAGATCCTACAGGGAGGAGATGGGGCTTAAAGGCATAGTCCTCAGACAATAGCACTCTCAGAATGGTTAATTATAGTACAAAGCCCTAAGAAACTTAAGTGGATTTTGCATGGCTTTATGGAAAGTGGAAACTATTCTCTTTACCATTTGCCAAACCACACACATATATTACAGCATAACAGATAGAGTTTCAGGGCTTTCACAAAACCAGGTTACACATCAATTTAATTTATTTCACTTGGTGTGTGACAGTGTGACACAAAAAGCCCTTGACCATATCCAATACACCCTAGGTAGCAGACACCTGGTATTGTCTCTGCAATTTTTTTCTTTGATGCTAGGTCATACTAAGTTTTTAATATCCACAGCAGAAAGGGAAACAAAACCTTTGTGAAAGTCTTTCCAACAGCACTCCTCAAGAGAAAACCTTCCCCAGCCATGTGTCGAAACACCCTGCCACATGGAACAAGAGAAAAAATTACCATCTTGGTCCACAAACCCATATTTGTGTAATTGTTAACTACTGAGGTTATACCTGTGGTTGAGGAGACTGTAAGCTGGAGTGTTATTTGCATCTCACTCTTTCTTTTTAGAGTTAAGTTGGAGACATGGTGAAAATTAGGGTTCTGAGCATTATGATTTCAAGATTTACAGTGGAATGGAAGAGAAGGAAAATAAGATGAAAAAGCGGATACATAGAGACATAGTTTATGGACATTCACAGTGCTTTAGGAAGGCCAGAGCTGCTGAGTAAACTAGGCAGCCTTCAGTAATGAACTGCTAAAACTATTAAAGAGTCCCCTGCTGCCATCCAGGACATGCTGCCTTAGACCTTATTTCAGCTTAGATATGTGTGCAACAGATATCTGTATGGATGGGGATGGGGAAAATGCTGAAGAGACGCAAATCATTATCTTAAAAAGACTTGTGTTCTTGGTTTCATAAAACTCCTCTTCTCTGGGCTTGTTTAGCCTGTAAGAGGAAGGCTCAAGGGGAGACCTTGTTGCTCTCTGCAGTTGCCTGAAAGGAGGGTGTAGCTGGGTGGCAGCCGACTCCTCTGTAAAGTGACAAGTGATAGGGTAAATTATTGCAAATTTCACCAGGGAAGGTTTAGATTGGATATTAGGAAATATTTCTTCCCTGAAAGGATTGTCATGTATTGGAACAGGTCCCCTGGAAAAAAAGCTATGTCACCACCATCTCTGGGGGTATTTAAAATGTTTAGTGGTTGGGAGCATGATTTAGTGGTGGACTTGGCAGTGTCAGATTAATGGTTGGACTTGATGATCTCAAAGGTCTTTTCAAATCTAAATGATTCTATGATTCTGTAGGTAAATAATCCTACTGAAATAGTTTAGTCAAAAGGGCTAGTTAGTGAATCAAGGTAAACTCTGCATATGAATCCTTTCAAGGCCATTGCTTAGTTGTGATGGGGAGGAAGTGTCTGATGGGAGACAACCAACAGGGAGTGCAGAAGCTAAACCACAAAATCTATCCTTTAGGATACATGAGGGCCACTGAAAGTCTGGGACCAATACTTAACAGTCTGTGGCAGACTGTGAATGCCCAAGGATTTGCTAACTAGATAGGCTTCTTATAGCTCCCAAAATAGACACAGGTTGCTGTACATGTAAATAGAGCAGTTATTTTGGTTAAATAGAGCTTAACTGTTTCTGATACAGTCATTTATTTGTCAAGTCTGTTTTATGTTAATTTAATTATAAGAAAATTGAAAAGTGTGATACATAGCTAAGCCCTTAAGGCTGGCTAATCTATTTGGATTGTAACAAATATAATTTTTATTAGCTCAGCCTATTTGGATGGTAACGAGCCTAACCTTTCAGTAGACATTACAGACTCTGAATTATAGTCTATTTTATGTAAAACCAGTTCAACAAAAGAAAAGCTCTTTTTTCTGTCATTGTGTAAAGGAGTTGCTGTATTAATGGGGATGTAGTAGGAACCCAGAAGTAAGGGTTCCCTCCTACCTGAATGTGCATGGAAAAGTGCCCAGGTAAATCACAGGGGCAATAGTAAATCAGAATCTGAAGATGCATTTTTTTCTTTTTTTCTGAAAATGACCATAAGGAAAAATATTGTTATGGGCATGAAGAAAAAAGTAACTAATCATTGTCCAAGTAAAATCTTTCCCTGCACAATAGGGAGAAAATCAAAATAAATCAAATCAACACCCCTAGCCAAATGAAATCCATCTGAAATAAAAAAAACTAAACCAAGATAAACTGGCAAACAAATAATGCAAAGAGATATTGCCTTAATTTTTAGGAAAAAAATTCCATGTTTGAGACTCACTAATCATTTTAGATTGCTTCAGGCAAAAATGTCCTTATTCTTACTCAGAGTTTTCACATTCTAAATAAAATGAAAAATGCCCTGCAAATGTTGAGGTTCTTCTCACACTACTATCGAGTAACTTCTGACTCCCTTATAGAAGTGGAAGTAAGGCTTTCTTGATGTTTCAGAACGCTTGAAACTCAGACTCCTTAAAAAAAATCCCAAAACACTATAAAACCCTCTCAGAATTTCCCCTTGGGGAAAAACCCAATCCAGCTTGTGAAACTTGTGGAAGTGCATGTTTTCACTTGAAGTTCTTTGTGAGACTCGGTTGGGGTATTATTCTGAGCCTGAGCAGCTGGAGAACTGCTGCTCTCATGAACCTGGTGTTGCCATGCTGATGTGAAGAGAGGGAATGTGCAAGAGGGACATACACTTTCCATTTCACCATATTTGAAGCATCTATATGAAGATATTGTATTGTATTTTATGAAGAAAATATTGTTTCACTCTTAAGCATTCTTTGCATTTCTCATGACAAAGATGATGGACTGTATGAGTGTTGATCAACCATTTCTAACTGGAACCAGGAAACTGTCTTAGCAATGCTGATGGAAAAATGTTAGACTCATTATTACTCAGGATAAAACTTTCCAACTATGTGGTTTTTGTTTTCAGAGAAATTAAAAAAAAAAAACCAAAACAAAAAATCAAATGAAAAATGTCTACAAGTGTGGTTTTTGGTAAGAGGGAGTGGAGCTCACATTTTTTATAGGGAGTTCTGTCTTTCCCTGCTATGGATGCCATATTGACAGGTGTAAGAAATACGTACACATCTGTAAAAAAGAATAATTGTTACCTGATTTCTTAAATTTTGAAAATTTCAGAGGGAATTTATGCCTCATTGAGGTAACAGATAGCTTTCTAAACACATGAATGATTTGAGTTTTCAAAAACTCAAAAGAGAATGTTCATTTAACTGAATTTTAAGGAGAATAAAAATGCAAGAATTAATTGAGGGTGAAAGAGTGAACATTAGTGGACAGAAATGCTCTTTTGTTTAAGTAGTTCTGTATTTTTCATGAGAATAGCTATTTTTAAAAATGGATGACCAAGAAGGTGCAGAGTTTAGAATGACAGCCCTGATATGAAAATGGTTTCTGCTGGCTTCTTCCTCAGGCTGTGGAAAGGATTCAGAAAGTGAATGTGAAAATGATATTGAGATAGTGAAGAAAAGTGCTGGACAGGGTGTCTGAGGTCAGATGTCAACAACAGTGGAGAAGGAAAACCTTAAATCACAGACACAATATATTTCCATCATTTATTTTTTTCTCAACAGCAGATTGGAACAAATGCAGCCCCATTTCCAAACAACACGACTTTAGTGATACCCCAGATAACCAATGCTCTCTCACCCTCCAGGTTCCAAGGGAAATAAAAAGCATAAGGAACTACTGAAGCCTCTCCCCACATGTCATGAACATAACTTTGCAAAGCATCAACTTTCTCTGCCTATCTTATTTTGAAAAAAGCTGCAGGCTCTGCTCAGGATACCACTCTGAAAAACTTATATTTTTCAACCAAGGACTATAAAAAAATAGCACATATTTTCAGTCTATGAATGGACTGTACTTATTTCTTTAGTCCTTTTCAGCACTTTTAGGTCAGGTTTGGGCTTTTTATTTTGGAAACATGACCTTTTTATTATAAACTGTTGATCTTTGCAGTGTGGCATTATTTCTAGGAAATCTGGGGGAGGTTTCCCTGCTTCTTCTTTCCTCTTTTTATTACATTTCTTGTAGTCTGAAATTGAGCTTTATTTATAATTCCATCAAAGTCGTAAACATGAAGCTAAGTATGAAGGCTTTTAGTCCAATAGATGTCTCCAATCAATGGGACACTCTCAAAAATATCTTACTCTGCCCTCCATAAAGCCAGAAGAGAAACTTCAATGGAAAATCACCATCCAGTAAGCTCCTATCCTACCTTACTATGAACACCTGTCTTAAAGCACTATTTGCACATTTCTTTCCTTAGGTTGTATAACCACTCCTTCTATCCCAAAGCACATATACAGTAACTGCAGAGTATTCAGTACAGCTTATACCACCTGTAATCCTACACACAAGCGCTTATATTCCCAGCATTTTCAGAAGACAATATTTAACTATTCAAATTTTTACACGGTTTTATTTCCTTTGCACCAATGCACTCAACATGGAGCTGCTCACCTCAGGAAGAGTTTAGCAGTGCCAATAACCATGAAGTCAGCAAAGTAATTGTGCTGAAGCAGATAATTTATTGATACCAAATTTTATCTATCAAACCAAATTTTATCTATCAAAAAAATTATTACCTTGAGTGAAGCAAAGTTAATTGACAGTTGTACATCCTGTCCCAGGCTGCTTCTCTGCCTTCTTGGAAGGTAGAGGATGAATTAGCTTTCTGCTTACACTTCGGTGTATTTGTATGGCCAAATAAGTTCTTTGCAATGTTATGAAACAAACTACTATTGATACTCCAGGCAACCATAAAATCCAAGACCTGAGACCACTGTTTGTCATGGAATGCCAGTGTGCTGCTTAAGCTCTCTGTATAGGCAGGATTTATAGTTTTACATTATGGCTCTGAGCCTCCAAATCTACCTGGTCTCCCTTCTCAGTGTTATTTCTGTTGAATAAGCCATGCTGTTTGGGTGCCTACCATGGGGGCAGAGTGGATGAGCAGTACTGTTTGCTGCTCAGGTTTCATCACTTCATTAGGACCTTACAAAGGTCATAATGAAAAAATTTTGCTATGTAGCCACAACCTGAAACTTTTCCTTGGATTTGGTTTTCTTTGTGCCTTGTTCCTCAGGACACACTTACCCAAACTTTATCACTCTTTGTCTGTCATAATTTCTCTTTATTTCTCATATATCTGAGTAAAATAATGAGCTGGCTTTACTATAGAGTTAGCAAAAACTTTACATTTTCCCAGCTGGATCACCAGCAGGGTGAGGAATCTCAGGCAAACACTGCTAGAGGTAAAAAAACCAAACAAACAGTTGTGATAGTAATGTTTGAAAAAAATCATGTACTTTGATTCATTGGTAGTTTCCCAACACAGAAAACTCCTCTATTAGGTTCTTCATCTTTTGGCAAAAAACTTCATCTATTGGGAAGCCATTGTCATTGGATGCTCAGAGAAGAGGCATTAAAAAGGACAATAAATTATATAAATATTATTGTTGCTTTTTTTTTTTGTAACTTAGTATGAAATTTGTATTTCTGAAGGGGAAATAGTAGAAATTTTTACATCCACTGTCATTTGTGCTCATTAAATAAGTCCCTCAGACCCTTTGTGTGTAAAGCATTGAATAATGAGGAGGAAATGTAAGACATGGAATGAATGAAGGAAGACAGACTAGGGAATGAAAATTTGTGTTGTAAAAACATATTTCTGGCATGGAAAGAAAACACTATTGTGCAGTCATGATACTACATGAATGTGTATCAAATGTCTAAAGGAACAGACCATGATGTTCCTTTAGATATGATCAATTAAACTCTTCAATGTCTAAGCACAGCCTTTGAGGTATTGTTGTGACTGGAGATTATACCTGCAATGATTGCTGCATTTATCCATGTATTGCTCACTTGCAGGTCACACTGTAAGATATACTAGATGGACAATCAAGAAAAGCTGTTTTATTGATTGATGACCCAACTGAGGCCATAATTTTTGGAGACCAGCCCTAGTTGATACAGGTCCTAAAACAGCAGTGCTTAGGTCAGCCAATGATCTGAATGGGTCAAAGGAGTGGCTGGTGAAGAGATGAATCTGATTCAGCTCTCGCTGGGGTCTTACACACCTGAGGTCAGAATCTGCAGCATCAAAAAACCCCTCAACACAAACATGGCATTATCTTGGTGATTCCTACTTTTGGCACAAAGCCAAACCAATCCAGCACAAAGGAGCATAATTATTTCTGTGTGTGTCTTGATAAAAGGAATTGGCTGGTTACTTTCCAGTGATTGAAGGAAAGATTGTTGTGGATATTGCAGTTCATACAGGGTTGCCTTGACAGAATGTGTTGTGCACTCATCGTGGAGTAAAATAGTTCATCATTTCAAATGGAGACTTTCATACCATCGCTGGGATCTTGTGGAATTACAGGAAGGAAAACCTCCTTTACTGGGGCTGATGTAGATATTGTGGCAAACCCTGTCAAAAGATGGCATGTAATGATATATGGGACCTTGGAAACCAGCCCATTGAGTTAAAGCCTCATGATTGCCACTTTAGTAACAAAAATCTTGTGTCTAAATCTGCCAAAGAGGGCTAGATGACAAGAGGAAATCTCCCAGCTGTCACAAGACTGAGAGATGGTGTGATAGCCTGGTGAATGTTAGACAGAGATACTGAGAGCCTGTGCAACTTTCCCTGCTCTCTCAAGGAGTATTTGGAGGCATTCACTGGAAAACAAATCAAAATCAAACACAAAGATGCCTGGGTAAGTAGCGATCTGAGCTCAAGAACTCCTGGTTCTAGTGTTTTAGACAATTTTTGAGCAGATAAGGCAATAGATCAGCTGAGCTGAATAAGCAGCTAGGAAACACTGGAATCTGGTGAGCTTACTCGGGCAAGAAGGATGATGCTAAGTAGGTATTTGAGGAACTCAGCAGAGATTTATTTAGTTTCAAAATCAAGCAAAACAATTTCAGATATTTTGAAACAAAGTGTACTCAAGGTGATGTCAGTGTTCCACAGCTGGGGCAGGATTCCCCAGTCACCATGATCTAAAGCTTGGTGACCATATTGACTATTGACCTTTCTTGCCCCAGAACTTTATACATGTCAGACAGTGATTGCTTCTTCACATTGCCTAGAACTTTTAAAGCTACCACAGTCAGAACAACTCTATCTTATTTAGCAGGGCTAGGGGTGAGACCTCACCCTCAGCAAGGGTGGGAAGCTGTTCTGCTCACAGATGGTGGCTCTTAAAAATGAGGAAAAAAAAAGACTTCCCAAAACTGACCATGGCACCCAAAGTGATTCTCATCAAAGATATAAAAGCTATGTGAGGCACTTGTGGGAAGGATCAGAAAAAACCTAAAAAACCCAAAGACCTTCTTGAGATCCAGAGAAGGATATGGGTGGGGGGAATCTTAGTAATGATCCTATAAATAGAAAGAGATGAAATGTATCAAGGGATTTGCTTAAGTTCTTCTCTTTAGGAATTTAATATTTATATACTTGAAATGCTACTCTGAAACTGAAAATTTTTGAAGATTCAGATGTTTGGGAGCTGTTATAAAGTTGGCTTGACCATGTCTTTAAGATAGCTTGTGACATTTCTTCTGGAAAAAAATCTAGGTGAAACAGATCTACTTCAGTGAGATGGTTATGAGGAAAAGTACAAGATGTCTGTGGGGAGGGATTGAGGGCTTGTGTCAGTCACTTGAAGAAGAATGAAAAAAGCTGGTGACAAAGCAGTGGAAACAGTAATTTAAAGAGGGATCGGAATATAATATTGGAATAGATGAGTGAACTAGAAAAGAAGGGATGAGATATAATTGTACAAATTGCCAAGTCATGTACTTCAGGACTAATAACAAGAATCTCTGTTATAGGCTGACAATTCATCATTTTGAAATGTCAGGAGATGGAAATACATAGAAGATATATCAGTGGATCACATAAAACCTGTGAATCTCAGATTGACTTGGCTGTGAAAAGTACAAAACAAATCCCCAAATATACCACATGAGGTATTTTCAGGAGGGATCAAAAGTACTTCTGTACTTAGTAGAAGTACTTAGTACTTCTGTACATTTGAGACTTTATCTATCTGAATTCCATACAGTTTGATTCAATTATGTTCAACAAAGAAGAATATGTGGATATTCAGAGGAACAGAAGCCATGCTTTTGACAGGAGACCTGCAGTGGCTTCATCTTATAAAGTAAAGGTTACTGAAGAATGCTTTTGTTTTGTTAATAAAGTTCAATATATGCTTAAGACCATAAAGCAAAAATTGTACTTAAGAAACAAGGAAGAGGACATTATAAACCCAAGAAGAAAATTGGATAAGATGGTCATGAGCATATGGTATTAATTGGCTGTAAAACAAGCAGGTGGTTTCTAACAGCCATGAGGAGACAAAAGGAGAGAAAGACTTTTAGAGGCCTATGATTCTCTGGGATGGAAGCATGGTCCTCATTCAAGGGTAGTTGCGGTACCTCTGTGTGCACTGCATTTTGCCATGGACTTCATCACATATTTTGTAAATTAGAAGGATTGTTTAAAAAAGACAGTGAAAACAAAAGCACTTTTAGAAAAAAATATACATTGAATTTGAAAAAATGTTAAATGTTAAGTCAATTTTTAAAAGTGGTCTATGTTTTTCATAATAAATAGTTCAAACCTACACTTCAAATATAAAGTTAATGCTAGCTAGGTAGCAAAAAAACAGGTGTTGAGCTACAGTCAGGACTTTAAAAAGATAAAGAAAACAAAATATATAATCAGCATTTTAATCTAGTGTGGTTATTTTTAGTATGGTTTATCTGTGGGTGGAAACTGAAACTGGCCAATATGCACAGAAAATCTTAGGCAGAAAAATGTTTCTGGCGTACATTCAGACATGTATATGCTTGAATACTTATGAAAAAGCTCGGGAGTAGAAAAAACCCTCCAGGTCCCTATACACCTGCATGTTTAAAGTGTGATTCCTTGACACAGGATATGGTGCTTCCTTTCAGCTGTACCACATTGACTACTAATAATGAAATAAACAGCAGATACAGTATAAAGTAGGTTTTTCTTTTTGGGACCCTCATTTATACTAGATAATTTGCAATTAATACTTCATGAAAATTGCCTGTTTTGTATGCATGAGCAGACAAAAAGCTTCCTTAGAGCATCATTGTTTCCTTAACGAAAGATACAATGCCAGTGACATTATCAGTATTATACACTTGAACCACAGTTGGTGGAGACGACATCTTCTATAGTGTGCTGTCATGCATTTAGGACTAAATCTTATTGCAGCAAGTGGATGTTTTGCCACTGTATTCAAAAGGATACAGTTTTGGCCCTCATTACTTGCCTCCATTTCTCCATCTAATTAAAGCATTTGAATGCTGACAGGTCACTGGAATGAATGCCCAATTAATTACTGATTTGTTCATCACAGCCACATCCTGGATGCTATGAGTTTATAGCGTAGATGCAAAATGATTCCTCCTTGGATTTGAGCTGTGCTTTAAAGAATCAGACATTTTTTCATGGCACAAAGAAAAGCCCAAATACATGAATTTTAAAAAGTATGTTAAATTTGTGCATTAAAAATGTATTGGGGGTATCAGAAGATCTTTTCCTGTTACGAATGCCACATATATATAAGTGTTAAATGCAAGGTGCATATTGTACAGTAAGTTGACTTTTCTGCCAGTTAAATTAAAAAATATGCAAATTATAAAGAATGTCAGAGCACTAAAGAAACATCTGCTAACCAAAGTAAAAAGTAATGATAATGATGGTAAATAAGGAAAGACAAAAGTAAGTATTGTTTGAGATGAATTTTCACCCAGCTGTGCATTATTATAAAGGAGTTATGAAAGAAGACTACCCTTTTAGCTGACTATCTCAAACAGGTTCAGAAAGCAATTTTTAAGTGTTGAATCTCATTCTTCCAACAATTGTTTTCTTCATTTGTGTCATTTAGAAACTCTCTGTGAATGCATTCTCTCATCAGGTAAAAGCAGGCTGCTGGAAGAAAAAGGGATTTTTTGGAGTAGTTCAGCATTTTCAAATATGGCCTTCTTTTATCAGGAGATAAACATAAACCAACAAGGATATTCTTTGCAAGGCAACCCTTAACCCAAGGCTGTCCTCTTAGAGGTGTCCCTAACAATGCAAACAGGAAATCTCTGAGGGCCTTTAGCAATCGGAGGAGCTGTGCAGGCTCTGAGCAGCCAACATCTCCCATCACATCTTCCAGGAAGCTGGGCAGATGACCTGGAAGATGAGAGGAAGGACAGCAAGGATCTCCTGGAACTGTTTCAGTTACCTCATATCTTTGAGTTTCACTGACTCAAATGAAATTCAAAGTATATACCACCCAGGCTAACAGAAACAACACTTCAGCTGGCATCATGACAGACACAACTTATAACCATTTAGAAGTTTGGGCTGCAGATTTATTTGTGTGGGGAATTGAAGTCAAGATGCCTTTAGTTATTTATATGTGTGGTGATTGTGTTATTCTTGTTAGACAAGACCTTGACTAATGTGAGCAGTATGTGAGTGAATGCAATATCGACTTTGGTGCTTGCTCTACAGCCTGCTGGTCAATGATCACCACTAAGAAGCAGAAATTAGATAAACCACATGTATAAATGTTCAGAGCATTCCAACTTTTACATTTTAGCATTAACTTCACATTCTTTGTGTGTTCTTAGCTTTTTCCCATCCTATAACAAGCTAACTGCCAATAATGGTGTATTATCTGTGGATGCGCACATTATCACCTTCTCATCTGCCCCCTCATACCTTTCCATTTCTAGGAAGTTTAATTATTATTTAGCAAAAACCTTCCTAAGGAATAAAAGCTATCTAAACTTTCTCAGTGTCAACCTAGGAGGTCTTTTCCTTCATGTAAAAATATAACAGCCATTTAGTGCTGTTCAAAATACATTTCCTGTTCTTCCACTCTCCATAATATCCAAGTGGTGGAAGATTTTCTTGTTGTCACATGATCACAGAATGGTTGAGGTTGGAAAAAACAGATTAGCTCTGTTGGTCAGATCATGGTGACAATAAAAGTTATGTCCATATGGACCATCCACCTGCGAGCTGGACTTGATGATCCCTGTAAATTTCTTTCAACTCAGAATATTCTGTGATGTGGGGGTCATCTCATCTTACCATTCCTGCTCAGGCAGCGTCACCTGCTTCAAGGATGAGACTCCTGAACAACCTGTTTCAGTCCTCAGTCACTCTCACAGTAAAAAAGTATTTCTTGGTGTTTAGACAGGGACAGCTTTATTTCAGTTTGTGCCTGGTGCCTCTTGTCACAGCGTTTTGTCACTGGGCACCACTTAAAAAAGCTTGACTGCATCTTCCTCAAACCCTCCCTTAAAGTATTTGCATCATGGATGAGAGCCCACCTGAGCCTACTCCAGGTTGAACAGTCCCATCTCGAACTTTCTCCTTACATGAAATGTGCTTCATCTCATCACTCTAGGTGTGGTCTCACCAGTGCTGATCACCTCCTGACTTGCTGTAAACATGGCACCTCATGCACCTTGGGATATCATACACCTCATGACCCTGGCAGACTTTAAGTGACCTTTGGACTTCCTAACATCATAACTGCACACTCAACATTTATAAATTCCTCCTTTGTGTCCCATCCCTCCTTCCATCTCCTATATTCTACCCTTTATTTACACTGAAGCTCAGTCACACGCTCCCTGTTTAACCAGTGGGGTCTCCTGCTATTATCTTGAACTTATTTTTCTGAGTAACATGATGTTCCACAATTGTGATTGGAGGAGGTTGTATTCAAAGGCTTGTCAGCTTTCCCGAGCTTCTTTTCTTCAGAGGTGCCAACCATGTGATCTCACGTAGCAGTTTCCTGAATGAGGTGCATTCTGATTTTCTGAGGGACAGAGTCTCTGTTCTGCTACTCTCCTGCCTCAGGACCTTGTGCTTCACAATTTCATGGTCACTATAGTCAAAGCTGTTGTTGATTGCCGTGTCCCCAAGAAGTTCCAGGATGTCAAGAGTAGGTCAAGCTGAGGTTTAAAAGACCTAGTCACGATCTGTGACTGACTGGCATTAATACTTGTGGCATTATCTGTTAAAATATTACAGGAATAACAAAAAAACAGTATTCCCAAAATTCCTGAGACAGGCCCAGTCTCCTCACTGGAAGAAGAGTAGGGGCAGGCATGAAAACAATCTAGTTCTGGTATCACTGAATATTCACCCCTGCCTTTACTCTCCTTCCTATTAAAATTGCACAGGGAAAATGTGAGATGAAAGAATTAAATGGGAATTCACTTGATTCTTAAGATTATTTTGCTTCTGATAAACAGTTTCTTTCTTGCCTATATAGACTTAGGAAAAAAAGTCTGGGGAAGTTTAGGAAAATTTTTGCATCCCCTGGCATTCTAGTTGAAGTTAGAGTAAATCAGTATTATTTTGTGACCATTTTTTTTTCCTGACTAATTTCCTCCCTTCTCAGCAGGTGAAATCTACTGCCAGTTAGAGACTCACAGTCAGTTCAGCATCCATTCTGATGCAAACTGAAAAAGGCAAGTCTCTTGCTGGCTGGGGACAATGAAGTCATTAATCAAAATCACTCTGCATCTCCTCTGATGATGAAGGAAAAAAGTCTGTCTACTATCAGGGTGCAAACTAGAATCACTGGGCCATGGCTGCAGAAAAGGAGCAATTCTGAATAAGTTCTAGGGAAAATGATAGGAGGAGATGCACATCTCCAAACCTCAGGATCCTGGGGCTGACCTTTGGATTTCATGGTAAATTAAAGTAGTTTCAAGGCTACCTTGAGGTATTTCTGATTCCTAAGGCCCACAAGAAGTCCTTCTGATAATGACAGGCTATACCTGGGGCACAGAAACTTGCAGTAAGTTCCTCTCCAGTATTCATACCATCCAAACATCTTTGAAGTGGAACTTGCAGTGAGGGAAAGGGAAAAAGCCATTGCTACAGGATTTCTGTACATCAGAGAAATCCTCAAAGAGATGCCTAAGCTGACTTTAAGGCTGCTTTGTGCTGCTACTATTGCACAGAACAGGATGAATTCCCCCATGAATCCGTCTTATAAATATTCTGAGGAGATAATCTTGAATTCTTCAAAGTGTTTTAATGTGGAAATATTTTAAAAGGCATGTGAAATTCTACACACATATTATTGGTCTAGTCCTGTCATTCTGGGACTGGTCAATGGGAACTTAGAGCTGAATACCTTTGAAAATGCCAGTGAGACCAATAGCTAGTGAGCAACACTGAGTGACTGGGACTTTCTGCAGAATATCCCTATCTGCAGCAGGAATCATCTACATGCAAGTAGTATAGGGAAGAAAGAACACTAATAAAGAGGTTCAGGTGCATTACCCCTTCTTCTGTTGCTACCCCTCTGACTCATACCAATCTTCCTAATGGTTTTTGTGTGAGTAAAAACACCAAATTTCTAGGTGAGCTTTTTTGCTATGTTTTCTCTCTGCTGGCCTGTTGTAAATAGGATACAGAGTAATACAAAGCTTACTGGACAGTCTCACCAACTTTTGCAAAACTTAAATTTTCATTCAATTAAGCAAACAAACAAACAAACAAACAGTTCCTTTCTAATCTTCAGAAAACAAAGTCTTTACCCCTTGCCCCTGACTGGCAGACTGCTGAGAAGTTATTTCTCCACTGTGTTAGCCCTGAAGAATGATGACAGTTTTAATGCCAAAGCTATGAATTATCTCAGGGCTAGTTCCTTTAATGGGGGCTTGGGTAGGGGGTGAAATGATCAAAATATATGTACTCTTTTACAGTATTGCTGGAAGAAGGTCCTATCTATACTTTTCAGCCTATATTCTGATTCATGTATAAATGTTTAATTCAGAAAATGATAAATGTCTTATCAAACAACAAAATAACACGCTCAGTTTGACAAGGCCAAAGGAAAAAAATGACAAATATGTACATGAAACTTGGAGTATTCTCCAAAAGGGCAGTAAATTCTCAATGGATTACTTCTTAGCAGAGATATACTGAAACAAAAACAATGCATCAAATCCAGTCTTGGGGATGAGTCCTGAAATGCACTGATCTCACTGAAGCCACTGGGATATGCAAGGGTCCACTATGTCTTAAGATCTAGCCTTGAATTTCAAAACAAGTCTTTCATTTTACTTGCAAACACTAATGCCAAAAAACAAGTAAAAAAAAAAAAAAAAAAAGATGTTTCTGTCCCTCAGGTTTTGCTTGAAGAGATTACCTCAGGCTTGACACTTCTATCCTTGGGATAGGTACCAGAGTCTGAATGAAAAATGAAATCTGAACCAAAATACTCAAGAAATCGAAAAAATAGATTATGAACACAATAGTTAAAGCAATTGTTAATGACACCACTGAAAACAGACATGCGCAACATGTGGCTAAATGACTGTGTCTCCTCTATCCTTTAGGTCAGAACTTTAATTTACAATTTACGGATCCCAGCAAAGAATTTAAGCACCTGAAAACACAGATTGCTTCAAACTGGACCTCTCCTAATCTGCAGCTTTTGATTTTTTCACTCGTTGATGATTTCATAGAAACATAGAGTAGCCTGGGTTGGAAGGGACTTTAAAAATCTTCTCGTTCCAATTCAACACCTGCATGCCCCATTCCTGGAAGTGTTTCAGGCTAGGTTGGATAGAGCTCTTAGCAACCTGGTGTAGTGAAAGGGATCCCTGTCTATGGCAGGGGATTGGAACCAGGTGATTTCTAAGGTCCCCTCCAACACTGGCCATTTTGTCATTTCATGATTTTGTATTGCTCTCATGCTTCCTCATGGCTAGGCTGCGACAACCTTTGCAAAGATATCAAGTGGTATTCAGACAGATGAATTTTGTCTGAACACTAAAGACAAGCTAATATTTTAAATAATTAATGCAGATAGGTAAATGGTAATAGAAATAGATTTTGACAGCTTTTTAGAGCTAAATTTTGAACATAACTTGCCCTGAAACTTTCTGGTAACACTGCTAATGATCCTTTGACAGCAAGGTTAAATGACCAATGTAGTCATATTTTGCTTTCTTTTCCTTTGTTTCCTAGCCATGTTTTGATCCACAGAAAGGCTTATCTCTCATTATCTGATTGCTAAGCTTATTTAACATAACTCTCTTAAATCTTTTCATAGAGTGACTTTGCCAAAACTCATCTGAAAGGCTATATACATTGCATAAAAAAACAACCTTCTACACAATATTTCATTAACTACTGTAAATAAATTCCTTATTTTAGAGAGAGAGAGGTCAGCGGTAATTCACTAATTGGAAAAAACTTAACAAAGATAGAAATCATGTGTTTGTCATAATTCAAGCTTATAAAATCTTATCTTTCTGTCTCATGAAGTTTTCCTTTTCTAAGTTCAGTTTGGGCATCCTAGCCATCATTGCTTGAATCATCAGGCACAAGTAGGGCAGGTTTTCCTTGTACCAGCTTGATGAAAGCTGTGCAAATCCTGTGTGCTACACTTTGTGACTCCTGCTCCAAAACAGTGGGCAACATCATGTGACAAGACAATGCTGGTATGTTTATACCAGGCTTCAGAGCTGAACACTCATAAATTCACATGACAGTAAACAGGCAACAATAAATCTGACCTTTCTGAGCCAGAGGGCTATAAAATTTGTAAAAAGGCAATAGGAAGCTTCACTGCAACTGATTGCAACAACACAGAGATTATATTGGTTTTTTTTTCTGTCTGTAAGTGCAGAAAATAGCGAGTTGTTAGCTCATTTAAGGAGATCTGAATGTAAGGAAAGTCGATTGGTAGGTGATGTATTAGATGAATGAATGGGAAGAACTGAGGGTCAAGCATAGATAGGTGATATTTTTGTTCTTAATGTCTGTGTATAATTTTGGAACCAAAATAGAAAAACCATACGAGCACACCACTTATTCCCTTTACTATTTTCCTTCTGACCTCTTTTTATACAATTCATGTAAAAACATAGCATTATAGTTAAAAACAAGTTTCTGAGCCACTGAAAAAGTACAAAGAGGGATGTAATTACTTGCATCACAACAAATAATCCACAACACAAACAGCAATAACAAAACCAAAACACACACACACCTGCCTCTGTGCAGTACTCTACAGGTACAGTCTTGTTAGGATGTAGGCTATTAATTTGGGAATTTCATGGATGAAATTCAAAGCTTTGTCAGTGCTGTTAATCTGCCCCCAGTCTGTCTTCCCAGCTGTGCCTTACTGTGTCACAGGATTTCTCCAGGCTTGAGTGCATGTCTGGAGCTGGAGGCCAAGCTGGTCATGCCTGCAGTGGCCATCCTGCTGGGATGCCTTTATCCTTCAAAGTGTGCACACCACTAAAATCCCATTTCTGTAATAAATTTAAGCTGAGTTTTCCTGTCTAAACCTCAGGGTCATTAGCAGGTATGGGATGACTGGCACATGACGTTTTCTGTCTCTTTTTTCTGTCTTCCTCCATCCAGCCAGTTCTGGGTTTGTCCGTGTGACTGGGTAGGGAATAGGCAGTGAAGTGCATCAATACTGAGCTCAAAGGAAGTGAGAAGGAGTGTGATAATTTCCTAGCACCCCATTGCCAAGCAGGATCCTATTAACATGCCTACCTCATGAGCCTATTGAAGATTTGCAGGTTGTTGAACTGCTCCAAGGAGCAGATTTTATGACCCACATGTGCTCTCTCTGCACATGTGGGTCATGTGTGAGCAAGTGAGCAAGGCAGTGTCAGCAGCTGGCAAGGTCCAAAGGATGACAAACAACTTTCTCTCTACCTTTGTATGGCCTCTTGCTGTCCCTGTGCCTGGGAAAATGGGGAGGAGAAGTACATGTTCCAGAGCAGAGCAATCCCAAGGTAGCTCTGCAGCCCATTTTCACTAAGAGGAGGGAGTAACTCTCAAGAATTGTACTTTATAAAGCAACCACCCCATGTTGTCTCTCTGGAAGGATTGTGTACAGTGTGCACCAATACACCATGCTGAATCACAAGTGGCTAAGGAAGGTAAGATTCTGGAGCCTAGAACAAGCCAGCGAGAACCTGTTTATGCTAATGGAAATCTTTTGAATATTTTAAAAACAGACCTTCAACAAAACCCATTTCCATGGATGAAAAAGAAAAAACAAGAACAAGAACTAAAAAGGAGATAAAGCTGTTAAAATTGTGGCAGATTCACGACTTCACTCTTTTTCCATCTTACCCCTGAACTTTGTAGGTAGTTCCTACTGTGATTTTCATCCTGTTTAAAGAAATACATTTAAAAATAAAACACATATACACAGGAAAAATTACAATTATCGAGACCTAGGAACAGAATATAATCAATTGACATTTTCTAGGGTTGGTTGGCAGACTCCTAATGTTAATTCTATGTGTTGATTTATGATGCTAGAATTTAATCTTATCGTGGGGTAGGATTGCAGTCACTAGAGATGAAGAAAACTTATTAATTTATTTCCCTGACAGATAAAGTTCAGCAGCTAAGGACAACAAGAAAATTATATGCTGAAACTTTTCAGCTTTTCCACCTTATTCTCTTTTTTTTTTTTTTTTTGCATTACATCCTTTTGTATTTTCTGTTTTTATCTGATTATTTTCTGTCAATATTCTTTCTCAGTTATTTTGGTTACTAAAATTGACATGAAAGAGAGAGTGAGAAATGGGAAATATTTCAAAACGCAATCCTCATGATGTAAGGATTAAAAAAAAAAGAGACATCATTCCATATAGTCTTTTTTGATTGACAAAATTAAGAATGATGAAGAAAAAAATAACTGCCATGGGAGATCAAAAGCATGAAAAATACTTCAGATATTTCAGGCCCTGTTTGAGTACCTCACCAGTAGATTGGCTGGACAGAAAATCCATCTCTTTGCTTTGTCTTCTGCCCATCTGTAGAGTTCCTCCAGAGGCAGAGCTGCTGCCTGCCACTCCCTTATGGGCAGATGTGACCAATGCTTTGTCCTCTGGTGGTTTCTTACAAAGTGGAAGAACTGACAGTGCTTAAACTACACCTTCTTGACTTTCGGAGTTTTTATAAAAATAATAAATGTCTCTTCCCTCCTTAGAAATGCATTTGATCTTTTATGCTCTATGGAAATTTATTTTAACATAAAGAGAATGAGTGGATTAGCTTATGTAGTTTAATATAATTAATTGAAGATAATATAATGACTCAGGCAAGCAAGATTTTAGTCAGAGAACTGAAATGCAGGAAAATTCTTGAAAAGTCAAAGTATAGAGATTGTGTGTGTCAAACTTTTTTAGAGCATTTGCTCTGTCCAAAAGTCCAGAACGCTTACTAGCAACTAGTTTACACTGGCTTTGGAAAAATAGAATTTTTTCTAAAAAAATAAGAATTTTTCTGCCTCCACTTCCTGAAACTAAAATTATCATTAAAAGTTATCATTTTTGAATGACAGGGAAGTCATTTTTGCTTGAAAATTGCTTGAAAATTGCAAATTATTAGATTCATAGGAATAGCAAAGTAACCTTAATTTATTGGGCTAAAACTTCATTTAATCTAGTGCCATTATTTTTTTTTACTTAAAGTGGCCTCACCTCCATGTATTACTGCAGAAAAGTTTAGGTGTAGAACAATCCTTTGAAGAGCTGAACAATGAAAAAAATGAGATTTAACAATGTCTAAAACTCTAATGGATTATCATCCATTAATTTCTCTAACATCATTTCAGATACTTTTTTATTTTTTTGGTCTTCCATCATCAGTGATTCCACTATTTCATTCAGTGAGAAAAAAAGAATGCTTTTCTCATCTATTTGATACCTGGCATTTAATATTTTCAGTGGATGACCACTTGTTCTCCAGTTATAAAAAACAGTATTCTTATACACTTTTCCAGATGGACTTCTAGATGTCACTCACATCCCCCCACTGCTAATAGAGTCTTTCCTCATATAGAAACTACACCATCCTACTAATCTCTCTCACAGTATTTCCCTAAATTTCCTATAATCCAGCAAAATTCCAGTAAGCTAAACTGCATGTAATGCTAAGAATCAGATGTATTTGTCTTTTTGGCTGCTTTTTGTCATTGAGCTGATATTTGCTGAGAAACACCCTCAACTCCAGCATGTGTTTTCTGAGTAGTGGCAGTCAGTCTGCATCAGGAGAGCACTGCTATGTAGCCATTTACTGAACTCCATTTACTATTGACATGAGAATATTTTCTGAAACACTCTATCATTAGTATCAGTTTTGAGCGTCTTGAATTACTTTGTCTCACTTTTACATTTTGTCACCTGACTATTTGCTCTCTGTTTGAGGTCATTTATTAACACACTGGACAACACTTATGCCAGGGGCACAAAGAACCCTGCTATTAATGGCTTTTCATTGTGAAAACCAACCTTTTATTTCTACCCAGGTTTTCTTCGCTTTTAACCAATTATTAATCCAAGAGATGGCCTTCCTTCCTACCCATGACAGCTTAATTTCTTTAGAAATCTCTTCTAAGGGACTTTGTTGAATGCTTTTTCAAAACCTAAGTGCGGAGTCACTGGGTCACCATAATCCTTAGCCTTTACCACTCCTCAAAGAACTTCCATTGATCTGTGAGAGTGGACTCCCTTGACAGAAGCTCAGTTGGTTCTTCCCTGTAATACATCATATTTATCTAGATATCTGTTATTTCTCTCTTTTGATATAGTTTCTTTCATTTACCTGATATGGAAGTCAGACTCGCTGTAGCTGTCCCATTTGTGAGGCCTCTTTCAAAGACTGAGAACTCATTAACTGACTTCTACTTCCCTAGCACTGAAACTCATAAAGCAACGTCTCACATACACCTCAGCTCATTGTTTAATGTCTGCGTTTCTTGACAGCTCTTAGGAAAACATTGTTGAAGACTTCAGCCTTCTTATCAAATTCCATAAGAGCAATCCACTCCTGAGACCCAAATATTTGATAATTTCAAATTACTCAAAATGGAGAGTCTGGGTGCAGCAAGGCCTTTTGATGTACAAAATAGCAGCCCTGGCAGTACAATATGTGATCAAGTCCAGTTTCTGCTTTTTAGTCTAAAACCATGCTTTTTGGAAATAGCAGCTCCCACCTCACAGAGAGCAGTAGCTGTCATTTTTGCCTGTTTACCTTTAGTAATTTAATTAGCAAGAAGATTTCTTTTGATATGGCTGTGGTACTGTATCATATAAATATATATTCAGGCATTTAGTTAGTATGTCTTTTTTTGTTATTGGTGAGAAAGTAAGAAGAGAATGGTACAATATCCTCCCTTCTATTTTCCTAAGTATCATTGTTATACTAGCAAGGTTGTTTCTCAAGAGCATGTGTTTTTCAGCTTTTGCTAAATTCCTGTTTTGTTTACTGGATTTCCAAAATCAAAGACTGAAAGCCTTTATCTCAGAATTTGAGGATGCTAGAGGTAGATGTTGAATGCATGGAAAATATGTAGTTTCAGAATTCTGTATTTGCCTTAATAGCCTGTTTGAGAAAACAGAAAACAAAACCCCTTATGGTGATCACCACTGAAGTATAGAAGGGAAAGAGGATAGTTGAGAAAAGACAGAGGGCAAGAGTGTGAAATGACCACCATTTATCACAGGAAGCAAAATGAAAGATGAAAGGTGTTCAACTAACAATATCTTTAACATACATTTGTTTACTGTTAAAAACCAGCTACATGTATATTTGCAGGGAACAATGCATTACAATATGAAAAATTAATATGAAACTGCATTTAAATAACTAATGTGTTGGCACCAGAACTGATGCAGACCCAGGAGGAATGTGGTTCCCTTGTTAAAGTAAGTTCATTAGCATAAGAAGCACAAATAGGAAGGGCAGGAAGGGAGGAGGGTTCCCATGTTAATAAATATTTACTTCATGATTCCTGAATGACAGAAATCTACAAAAGCTAGGAAGGAGAAAGTTCCAGCAAGCATTCCAACTTTAACTAGAAAATGAAATCAGAAGCTTGAACCTAAATTTTGAGGTTTTTTTTTCTTAGCATGAGTTACAAAACATAAATTCCCCCTAGTTTTGCCTGCAAAGTTTTATTATGTGAGTAAATAAGAATGGCTCCCACTATCCAGACCTTTTTTGCCTACACTGAGGTCAGAATATGTACTTGTTTCTTCTGTAATTTTTCTTTTTCTCACAAAAAAAGAAAGAAGTGAAAATATTGGTTTTGGTAATGCTACTGTGTGTTTTTATAGTACATTTTATTCTAAAAGATCCCTTATGTTTTCTCTGAGAATATGAACCAGTTCATCTGCTCCTAAAATACAGCTAGCTGTCAAAAGCCTCTAACACTACACCACTCTGGGTAATATCAAACAATATTTTAAATTAAACAGGTAAAAGACAAGTAAGAAAGTATGAAAGATGGAAAAGAATAAGCTTTTTTTTCAGTGAATGTTTGCAAGTGGCTAAACACTTGATTTAAGGTCTTGGCCACCGGCATGCTGTCACGTATACTGACTATAAGGAAAGAGGGAGAAATGGGGTCCAAATAGAATCAAACCAAAAATATCAACTCTTTTTTTTGGATGGAACCTCCATAGGAACTGATCCAGCTATCTCCTGCTTCAATTAGGGCAATATGCTTAAAGGTAGCTAGCTCCATATTGCTTGGGAGGAGGGTAAGCCTCATTAGTTACTTTCTTTGAAATGCCACTGCTGAAGAAAAGAGTGCGTATTAATGAGGTTAGTTAAACTAGATATTATACCATGAAGAGGGCAGGGATTTGGTTTGCTTTGTGTGGCTGCTGTTACTGGACACACCACTCACACCACACTCCCATGGCATTAGGGTGGCATTATGTAAGGAAGCATCTGCCTTCCACTGGAGAAAGAGGATGCACAATTGCCACTAGGGACTGGCACCCTTTCAGAGTCTCTCTGAGCATAGCCATGGCTGGTTTGTGCAAGCAGGCTGGAAGCAATGAGCCAAACTCATGGTTTATGGACTTTCCAACATTCACTCTGTATTAACTTGCATGGTGTAAATTAAAGGGTGTCTTTTAGCCCTCGAGCTAACTGCTGTGAGGGAATTTAATAAAGTAACTTTAACAGGAAGTGGTAAAACACATTTTTGAGCTGAAAAGTAGAGAATTAGAAACATAGAAATGTGTGCAATCTGATTAAGTGGCTCTGTGAGCTTCCACATGAGTGTTCAATAGAGAGATAGGAACTGCGTCTGTTTCTAAAATAAACACAAAACCCCTCCAAAGTACAGCTCTAAGATGGATTTTTCTCTTTTAGTGCCTTTTACTTCATAACTCCAGTGATGCCCAGCATCTGCTTGTCTGTTTTTGCAGCCTACACTGGCACTAATATCTAAGACCAGGTTTGCTATCCAGAGTTCCCACCATATGGGAATCAGTAGCCTTTTGAGACAGCTACAGTGTCTGTGTTTTGGAACACTGCTGCCAGTGTTGGGGTTCATAATGTCTTGGATGAAGGTGGCCCTCGAGGTGTTCTGGCAGCGGTGCCTCGTGCACCTACTCATATAGAGAGGGAGGTCTGGCTTGGCCACCTCTTAGGTAGGGCCAGCACTGGAAAAATATAGCTCAGAATAAACACATGGAGAAATTTTCAGACTCCACTGCTGCAGTTGCAGGCAATGTTAAAGCAATTTGAGCAAGAGTGGGCTCCAACCCACGTGCCTGTTCCCTGCAATAAGAGGCTCTGGTTGCCATGAGAAATACACACTGCCTGGGAGAGGAGGGTACCCAGCCACACAAGCCTTGCCACAGACGCACCAATTGTCAAACATGAAAAATGAAACCAAAGCAGATTCACCAATTAACCCCAATAAAGGAAAAAGGGCAAGTCCTACTCAGGAATATAGCTATACTCCAGGAAAAAAGGCACCGCATCTTTAAATAACTGTGAGAGGTAGATAAAGAGTTGGAGCTGTGCCAAGGTAAAAGTTGTAAAAGTGGATTGATTTTTGCTACAGCTTGCTAAGGGCTCCCCAGAGCAAGGATGCAATGTTCAAATATAATAATTGATAGCCTGAAAAAAATATTTCTGATAAGTGTGCAAGTGTAACAGAGAGCCCTGTCTGAGATGAAGCAAGGTTTTGTGTCTCAGCTAACCTGAATACTGGGGTGACCCAGATTTGCAGTTCTCTTCCCTGATTGCAGTCACATCCTTCAGCAGGAAATAAAAAGGGCCTGGGCTTTGAACAGGGTATTTTGCTAAATGCAGTTGTGGAAAAGTAATTACTCAAAAGCCAGACCAGTGCATAGCAGGGGGAGGGCTCTGGGGATGGAGGGAATTCACATTCATTAATAGCACCCCAGCAATCCCTAAGGGAAGAGGAGTTAGTGCTAATCTAACCTCTTTTCAGCCTTCACCTTAGAATGGTGACCACCTCAAGCTCTGTGTATGTGTGTATAAATTGCTTAAGATTCAATTGAACACATTAAGTTTTAAAAAGGATTTAAGTGAAAATTTTCAATAGCTTCTGAAAGGGGATAATTTATTAACTCTGAGTAAATTAAAATCTCAAGCAGGGGTAAAGACTTTAGAGATTACTTTAATACATTTTATATGCTTTCAACAGAAGTGTTGCTTTAAATGGTCCAAAAATCAGCTAATTTTGTCCTATTTAGTAAATTACCTCCTAAGGCTGTAATGCTACAGATTACAATTGCTAGAAAAAGTTGTGCCTTATCAAATAGGAATAAACTGCATTTTTACAGTTTAAATATAACACATTTTTTCCCTCTGTGTTCATAATTCAGGCTGGTAAAATGCTGTGTTAAAATAATGCCAAGAAGGGAGTGTATCTTTTACATTCTTGTTAGGTCAGATGACAGTGCAACAGAATGTCATGGCTACATCTCCCATATACCATAGTAGCAATTTAGAGTCTATTTTGTCTTTGAAATCAGACATATGATCAAATTACTCTGGTTAACTGTCTCAATAAATGCCTGTGCAAATGCTCTTAGCCCATGGCACACTGAGAGTAATTTGGCTTAGGTTAGCCCCTTTTCACTGTGGGCTAACGTATGTCACATTATCTTGTATTTGTAGTGGACAGTTACCGCAGCCTTGTTGATGTGCAATAACATGCTGTGCTGAGCCTATTTGATTATGGCTGAGTCTTGAATTTGTCTATGAAACCACTGGTTTCCAGGTTTAAGGTCTCTTTGGGGAGGATGGCAGGAAAAACATTGGCTCTGAACAAAAGCCATGCACATCCATCCTTTACACAGTCAACAGGCTGCCTTTCAAGTCGTTTCCATCACGGCAAGAAACCATACTGCCTGCTCAGCAGAGAAGCTGGCTTAGCTTTAGGCAGGTCTATAGCTATCAACAGCTGGGAAGCCACTGACTACATTTCAAAACCAGAAATCAGTTTACATAGGGAAAATGTTTAGAATTGCAGCTCTTGCGAACCACAGAAGTCAGCTGTTCCATACATCATTGCCTTAAGGTTGTTTCTGCTGCTCATGAGTATTTTTGTGGTAGCAAATGTAACAGTGAAAGAAGTGAGACTTGATTGTTCATTTTGGAAAGGTTGAATTTTCTCTGAGAGGATTTTTTCCTGGGCCACCTTCTAGTTTTTAATCCGCTCCTAGGAAGGATTTAGGAAATAGCAGAGATTTGGGAGGTGGTGATGAGAAGGTGTTGGAACTAGCCAGTCCACCTCAAAAGAAAAGCATGTGAGTTCTTTGTCACTCTGTGACAGTCACTCTGTACCAGTTTGCCTCGCTGTGGAATTCTTTTCTTCTTTTCCTCTCTCCCATTCCTAAATCTTGTCCATCTTTATGTTTTGTGGTGGTTTTATGTTCTTTGGTATCCTGGCTCTTGCTTTCGGGCAAAGGTTAGTCACTGTCTTCAGTTCTCACACACTGGACTTCCAAGGGTCAGATAAATCCTGGAATAGATTGTGGACTTTTAACCCCATAAAATGAAGAGATTGAAAGAAAGTAGTGGCCACATTAAAATCACTAAATAGAAAGAGATACTAGAACATACTTGACTGTATATAATAGAAGGCATGAATATTTAGGGCCTGACACCCTAATATTGGAGACTTAGAGACTGAGTTTGCAGAATGCTTACAAGATTCTTTCATTTTTTTTTTTTTACTGAATTTACTCTCCAATTATAGCTAGGATTTAACTGCAGTAATACAAATTTAAAACTGACCCTTTAAAATTATTCACTGATCACTTTTCACACTTGCTTTATGAAACAGTCAAAATATTTTTCACTCCTCCTCTTAAAATTTTTTGGATCTGTAAATAGAAACATTTATTCTTATCTTCTATCAACAATTAGAAGCCTTCAAGCTGGAGCACATCATGTGCACCAACTTCAAGAAATACTGAAGCAGAGAAATGTCAAATAAACCTACTGTTTCAAGAGACAGAGTCTACCATTTACCTGTTCTTGTACAAGGATCTTTCTTATGGTCATGGAATGTGTCTGACTAGCAAAAGAGAGAGGGTGAAATCTCATTGGTTTCAGTGGTATCAAGGTTTCAACCAATTTACTTCTTCCTATAAATGAAACCTTATGAGGACTTCTAATGTGTTGCTTTCAACACATTCAAAGCTGATGTAACTTTGTCTTTCAGTATTTATCCCAGATGTTTGTGATATCTAACAATATCCCTAAATAGGTGCTATGTTAATTACTCCAACAGTTTTGATTTTTTGAAACTAGAATCTAATTTTAGAAAACCATTAGATAACTTAGAGTGAAGTAAGTAAGCACTAAGTGAATGGTGCTTTATAAATCTTCCTGTCTAGATGCATGAATTAAATACAAGATTCTGGTTTTATTTTTACTTACCCAGGGATTGAGACTACCATGAAAACCAATGGGATATTTTTAAGAACAATGAGATAAACCCCATCTAACTGCAATATTTTGATTTTTTTTTGCTGCTTACTGAGGGTACATAGCATATGAGTTTTTTCCTAGATGACCTGACTCTCAAATGCCAATCACTGAGAACTGGAAAGCAAGGCAAGAGCTAAAGATAAATATTTTTTTAAAATCTCCATTTATTTGAGCTATGGATGAATAAAATATGGGGCACATAAAAGTGACAGTACCTTCTAGGCTAGTAGATTGCACAATCTGGACTTTCACAGCTACAGTATTTTCTCATGCATGTGCTACACTAAGAATACTAAAGTACCTAGATTTAAAAGGTGATGCTGACAGACCATCTAAGTAATGATGAAATACTCAGATACACATGAATTATTTCTTCCAACAAAGTGTTTTGAAACGAAGTGCAAAAGCTTTCATTCTCTGCTTGCATTGATGTAAATCACAGAAAACTTTTTGGGTGAAAGCTTAACTATGTAGATACCCACAGTAAAACTGAAGAGAGGGTGATGGCAAACTTGATTTGATAGAGCCTTAAACTCCTGGGCGCAGTCACAAAATTATGTCTGTTCACTTTTGTCTTCAAGAAATTATTAATAAAGACACAGATATTCAGGCTGCAGAGGTCTCTTGAATTCTTTCTTTTGATGTCCTCTCTGCCTGAGGCTGTGAAGACAGAAGATAAAAATGGTGTTTCTGCATTAAAACAGATAAAGCCATGTCCAGATAAAGTCCATTGGAGTTTGCCTATGCTGCTGTATGAAGAACAGCAGGAACCAGTTCAGACCTAGGAATTCTGATCCTCAGTCATGCTGATTTTCCCATTATTCCCTGTTTTCAGACATATTTCCAGGAGACTTTGTACCATCAGACAATGCTATCATGCCAAACTCAGTGGCCTGCCACATGTGTGGTCACTTCCATGGTATAAGAGCCACCAGTCTTGTTGGCTCCAGCACAACCCTCTCTGATGTCAGACTCTTTGAACTGAGATAAAGAGAAGCTTTAGGGTCATGAAGACATTGTATGCTGTCTAGAGGAGAGCCAGGGTCAAGAGCTATTACTTCACAGGCCCCACCTGCTCTAGACAGGATTAGTCTGAAGCAAGGTGAAGGCCAATCAGTTGATGCCACACAGACTACTGCCTACAGTTCCTAGGGGATGACATTTTCTACCTACTTTCAGATTTTAAACTAAAATGAAGAATAATTTGATGAGCTGGAAAGTTAATGCAAATCATGGGAAAAATATATGTTCTGACTCTCTTAGTTTTATTTTAATACAGTTCCACTTCCTGTAAAATACAAGGCAAATGGCACTTACATGGTAAAAAAGATGAGCAGGTTTGTCATTACTGCAATACAGTTGTAAGACAGTTATCTCTGAGAGAAAATGGGGCAATCAGATGCTGGTCAGGGTCCCAGCTGAATTTAATGCTGTTTTGGAGCCATGACCTTTATGAAACTTGCCCTTCCTACTTTTTTTTACAGAGGCTCAGACACACATGACATATCAGCGTGGTTATATGCACAGTCACATTAATTCATGTTAGCTAACAAGCATGATACAAGTTGTGCATTTTTAATGCAGAATGCTTCCAATAACCATCATTAATAACATTGTCTTCAGTACAGGACAGTAGGGCTCCTCCTGTGTTACCTATGCCTAGGATTAGATTTCATCTCACTTAATTTTAGCTGTCACCAGAGTCTTCCTTTACAGTCACTGAAAAGAGAGAGAGAGACATCTTCAAAGGCTGGTTCCTTCCACTTTGCTTGGATACCTGTCTATGGATGGGGTGAATCACCCTTCTGGATGTGCCTATCTCTCTCCATGTTTAGAGATGGAGTCGAGCTGACTTAAACTTACAGACATCTAAGAGAGACTTCTAACTTCTAGATAGTGAAAGTGAAATGAATCCCACCTTCAGCATACTGCACTTTAAGTAGTTCTCTGCTTGGTGTAAAGAGGATTGAGAGAAGATTTCTCTAAGTGCAAGCATGATTTTGTTGCTGCTGCTAGGAGTGCTTTGCTTTCTGCTTTTGCCTCCCTGAGATGCTGACAGCTCTGATGTTAATAATGGAGCACCAGTCGGGCTTCAGCGATTTGCAGAAAAAAGGCAACTTATGTAATTTCTTTGAGGTAATAGCTGCAGTTGGAAAGAATTGGCCTGAAACTGTCTGAAGCTGAGAGAATCTTACATGTTAAATAGTTTAATTTCAGGATATTATAACCATGACTTGAATAAAAGAAAAAAAAATCTAACCTATTTCATGTACCATATTAAGTATCTGCATTTGTTCCCAATATTGTTAATTATGTCAATTTGAAAATTTCAGCACATCATTTTCAAGTGTGAATTTAGGGGGAAAGTTTGGCAATCTACTACTGCAAATTCATACTTTAGTTGAAAAAAGCAGCCCACATGCCCTTGGGTGGTGATAAAAATAGCACTTCATGAATTAGACAAAGAATTTTTGATGTTGGTAAATAGAATGGATGCTCTTCCAGCATCAAGTGGGCCTGTATTCATCCTTGCTTTTCTTCCCAAATTGCAAAAGTCTGTGTATACATTAAAAAAAAAAAAAAAAAAAAAAAGAGAGAGAGAGAGCGAGGGAGAGAGAAAGCAGTTTCATTTGAGAAATTTCTTCAGAAATATGAGAAAACTGGTCTTGAAAGAAAAGACTCTTCATGAGGTTGCCAAGACTTGTAATTTAATCATGCATTTTGCAACAATCAGTACTTTTAGTGTCTTAGCTTCAAAAATCCTGTTATTACCTGATAATCGCTGTTTTTATTAAAGAAAAAGAAAAACATTCCAAATGGTATTGACTGCAGAGGAAAGTTCAAAAATATGAGCTGTAAACGCTTAAATCAAGAAGGTGGAAAGTGAAAAGGAGCTATTAATGTAACACTTTATAATTTTTGGAGGCTCAACTTGATTTCTTTTCCCCCTCACCTAAAGTACACATTTCCCATAGGATTTTCTTTTCGGGATGACAGTTGTTGATGAGGTTGAAGTGAGAGACAGGGCTGTGTGGTAAATTCATGTTTGCCCAAGGTGTCAAACTAAACACAATTTATCCCTCTAGGTTCAGATATTTTCCAAGGCAGGGATGGATAAACCTTAAAGTGTTCCTGCCCACGGCAAGGGTGTTGGAACTAGATGGCTGGAATGTCCCTTCCACTTCTGTGATTCTCTGATTTATATATGGGGCTTGCTCCATTTTGTAACAAAGTCTTTGAATCAGAGTTTGCAGAAAACTAGAAGGGTAATCTGTCCTGAACTGGGATGTTGCAAAGAGGTGAATGTCACCCTAAAAGAAGAAAAACAAACCAAGAGTCTTCTTGACAAAAATAAAATCATAAGGTACTTCCCAGTGTTTAAATTAGGATCCTTAAATGAAGTGCCTCAGGTAGGAGGTTAATTTCATAAGGCTTCCTGTTGAATCCATAGAAAGGGTGAGACAGTCCTGTAAAACACCTCAGTGAAGTTTTTGCTTTGAACTGGCTATTGAGAAAGCCTGCTTTTCTGAAGGCATCTCAGTGTTCACTTCTTCTGGAGCACAATGCAAGCCTCATATGGAGCAGTGCTCCTTGTTCCGTTAATTTCATGTGTCACTGGTGTGAGACGTGGTGGGAAAGAAGCCGGAAAATGAACAATCCCAAGAGCTGTGTGGATATGGCTATGCTCTGCAATACTACTTTTGCTCCAGAAGTCATTGAAAAAGGGCTTGCTTTAGGCAAGTATTTGGAATTACAGAGTGTTAGGGGAAGGAGGAAGTTTGGAAAGGTCTGCAGTTCTGACTTCCTACTTTACAGAGCGTATATGGAGGAAAAGAGTACTGTTTAGGCTAAATTCATAACTGGCTGGTACCTTCATTCATGGTTTTTGAGTAGCTGATCTGGGCTATGATGAATCTCAACAGTCACCCAGGAAAGTGAGGTGGAATCCTACAATGCTCCTGTAAGACAGATGTCCCTCACTTAGAGCCCTTGGTGGCTTGACCTGGGCTGGATATACATACATACATAGACACACACACACACCATCTATCATATCCTCATATGAGATATATATACATATATACATATATACATATATATATATATATATATATATATATATACATACAAAGATACACATGTCATCTATCATATCCTCAGACTGAGGATGAGATGAAACTCTCCTGAACAGTAAAAGAAAAAAGTTGGCTCTTCAGTGTATTATTTTTTCACCAGAATCTCTTCAATTTGTAACTTCAAGTAAGAAATATTCTTTGAAAATCAAAGTGGTGTTTATTTCGCACATGTTATCAGCCTGTGGGGAAAGTAGCTTGAAAACCTGCTTTTGAGTCTGACAAGTGGCCACCACTCCAGGTGCTCCATAACTCCCCTCCTGAACTGGACAGGGAGAGAAAATATAACAAAAGTCTCATGAGTTGAGATCAGGATCGGGAGAGATCACTCACTGGTTACTGTCAGGGGCAAAAAAGACTTGATTTGGGGAAATTGACTGCAGTGACCATTAATTAAAATCAGAGTAGGATAATGAGAAGCAAACCAAATATTTTAAACATCTTCCTGACACCCCTCCCTCCTTCTGGGCTGAACTTTATTCTCTACCTCCTCTTACCCTACAGCTGTTCAGGGAGATGGGAAATAGGGATTACAGTCAATTAATGTTGTTTCTGTCACTTCTTCCTCCTCATGGAAAGGGGTCCTATCCCTGCTCCAGCATGGGATCCTTCCCCCATGAGACGGTTCGTCATGAACTATTCCAGTGTGGGTCCCTTTCCATGGGGTGCAGTCCTTTAGGAACAGACTGCTTCAATGTGGACTCCCCACAAGTCACAGGTCCTATCAGGGAATCTGCTCTAGCTTGGGCTCCTCTCTCCATAGGTCCACGGATCCATGAGGATCCTGCTCTGGTGTGGGCTTTCCATGGGGTCACAACTATCCACTTGCTCAAAAGTGGATCTCCTCCATGGGTTCCAGGTGGATCTCTGCAGCCCATGGATCTCCAAGAACTGCAAAGGCACAGCTGCCTCTCCAGGATCTTCACTGTGGGCTGCAGGGATATCTCTGCCCCAGCATCTGGAGCATCTCCTCCCCCTCCTTCTGCACTGACCTTGGCATATGCAAAATTTTGTTTCTCACATATTCTCACTCCACTCTCCTCTGACTGCAATTCCTCCTGCATAATAACTTTTTTCTTCTTAAATATCTTATCACAGAGCCACTGCTGATTGGCTTGGCAAGTGGCAAGTCCATCTTGTTGACAGCTGGAATTGGCTCTCTCAGACTTGGGGAAATTACCCAATATACTAATAAAAAAAGGGAAACTTCTGGAAGTGCCTCAGAACAGCCATCCCTATAACTCCCTCAAGTCTCAGAACCTTGCCATGTGAATCTAATACAGAGCCACAGAAAGCTGAATGCTCAGGAAGTTCATGAAACTCACATGTCCATTGCAATTTTGAAAATTAACAGGAATTTTGATAGCCCCTCTTCTTGAAAGATTTGCCATGTTTTTCATTAAAAAAACCTAACCTATTCAAGTTGCAATTATACTGCACTACAATGTAAACTTGTGTTTAAACTTGTGTTCCTTTTGGTTGTTGAACTTTGGCACTGGTGCTACTGTGTATGCTTAGTGAAGTCTATTCAATATCAGATTGTTTTTACTGCAGTGAAGATCAGTCTCTGCATTCTGCAAAACGTAATTTTGTTTTACCCAACAGATTTTAGCTTAAGAACACCTGGGTAACTTCAGTGACTGCTGTTTTTAGGTTAAGCAGTCCAAAATCTGTGTTTGGTTGGAAAAGAAAGTTCAGGATTAACATGCTGTTTCTGCAAATCCATAATCAGAGCAGCTTTGTAGCAAATAGAAGATTAAGAAGAAAGCCAAATCACCATATCATGTACAGCATGACCCAAAACAGATGCACCTGCAAGGCAGAGGACTGGGAGGGTTCTGCTTAGTGAAATAGGATCCCATTGTGTGATGTGTCTAACTTGCCTGTTTTCACCTAAAATATCATTTCCTTCCTTCCTTCCTTCCTTCCTTCCTTCCTTCCTGCCTTCCTTCCTTCCTTCCTTCCTTCCTTCCTTCCTTCCTTCCTTCCTCCTTCCTTCCTTCCTTCCTTCCTTCCTTCCTTCCTTCCTTCCTTCCTTCCTTCCTTCCTTCCTTCCTTCCTTCCTTCCTTCCTTCCTTCCTTCCTTCCTTCCTTCCTTCCTTCCTTCCTTCCTTCCGCCACTTCCTTCCTTCCGCCACTTCCTTCCTTCCGCCACTTCCTTCCTTCCGCCACTTCCTTCCTTCCGCCACTTCCTTCCTCTCCTTCCCTCTCTTCCTTCCCAGGTAAAAATTTGCCTGACGATTTGTTTTGGAATGACATCACTTGAAAGGAGAATAGAAAGGATTCAGGTCACCAAACACATGTTTCTTGTGGGTCCTAGGCTGCTCAAGATGTCTGGCTTATCTAAGCCAGGGGATCCATTCCCACTGGAGGCAGGCAAGGATGCCCTGTTCTGTCCAAACTGGCATAAGAGCACTCATATCTCCTTCAGACTGTTTCTACCTGGAATTGTTCCAGTATGTCTACACTGCATTAAGACAACCCACAACACTGTATCTTATTCTGGAATAATTTTCATGTGAGCTATCATCCTAAATTGCCTGCCACAGACAGCTTGGTTAACAACCTAATCAATGTTTACCTCAAGATGTTATTAAGAATCATTAGCAACAGAAAGGAAAGGCTAATGGCCATCTATGCAGGGCCCTGCACAGAAATGTGTACAACACTTTTTAGGAACTAAACTTGGAACTTTCAATGTGAAAATTTCATTGGTTTAACTAAGAATAGGATTTATAATCAGTGTAGTTGAAACCCTGAAGTAGGTAGTGTCAGCTCTTTTAAATCAATATAAGGCTGCCAGAGCTTGGTTTAACTTATACTGCGTTCAAAGTAAACCAAAATAAGCTGCCTGTAACATTAATGTGTTTACATAGAGTTTTTACTGAATTAATGAAACTGATTTTAAATTGATTTAAGTCAAAGCAGTGCTCAAACTGTGCACAAACAAAAGTTTAACTGGAAGACGATTTATTGAATATAGATAATGCAGGCAATGGTGGTGGATATGAGAAAGAAAGAAATCAGGATCCGGACATAATAAACAATCCTGAATGGATATGTCCAGGCAATATCCAGATACATAAATAAGGGAAAGAATATTTAGATTGTAGCCAGTTCCCTACACAATATAAGGTCCCAATGCATAAATATGGAACATCAGATACACAGGCAGATGGCACAAATATGGCAAAAAGGATGAAAGATAAAAGTGTATGCATGGGGAAATGGTCTAAACTAGATTAAAGGGCTCATGTCCTTAATGGCAAAGAAACAAGAATGCCACTTGGAATACTGCTGTGGAAACAAATGCAAGGAAATACAGCAGAAATGATCTTACCATCCTACAATTTTTTCCTCTTAACTTCTTAAAAGTCTTCCCATGTTAACATTGCGGAGGGGAAAAATAATGCGAAGAGCTTTGCTACTGTTTGCAATTGCCTTTTTTTAGACAAAAACTGTTTTACTATCTAAAGTCTCTGAAAAAATGAAGATGTTCTCAACACAAAATAAAAACTGGTCATGAAAAATATAAATGCTCTTTCAACTTGAGAAGGGAATCACTTCATAATTTATACTATCTCTACCTGAAAAGAGAAGAACTTCACTACTCATGAGTTATTGGTTTTCCCCTCTTCATTAGGCATTCCTTGTCTGTGTTTCTATCTATTTAGTGCATGTTCTTCACACTCCCTTGTCAATGCCCTTAGATACAAGGGATATATTTGCGACTTAGTGCACAAAGAACTTTAATACACAGCAAATCAGAGACACTGAACTAGACTGTATATGTGCTGTACCAGAATATTAACTTCTAATGTGGGCTCATCCTACTTGGATAATCTTTTGCCTATATCCCAACACTGTTTTCAAACATTGGCAAACCAATCAATTTATCTCTTGGAGGGAGTGCTTTGCTGAATTTACCTGTGATGATGTATGTAAAAGAGGATACATTAAAATGAAACCTGAAGTGTTATTGTTGACAGGAAGCTGTCAAGTGATATGAATTGCATATAGCATATTCAGAAATGTGTTTGCCCTATAATGTTTTCTGTGTCTCTAAACAAAGACAAAACCAGGTATAACTAGCCTGATACCGTTTAGTTATGTAACAGATTGAGGGTTTGGGTTTTAGTCACTGAAAATGTGATAAACAACATTGTGCATTAATGCAGAAAACAGATTGAGCTTTTTAATGGTACATCAAATAAGACTTTATTAGCATCTATTAGGTTCAACCCAAAGCCCAGGAAATAGCATTAATGAGCATCATATATCAGTCTGTCTGTTATTAGATAACATTATCCCTTAAAACTAGCAAGTCATATAGTACTTTATACTTTTTACCTTTATCTTTAGAATTAGCTGCTCACATCCTCTCCTGTTACACTGGCCTTACTATTAGTAATAGTGAACCAATTTATAAACCCATTAGTGACACTTTTTCCCGAAGATAAAAACAGTCAAAATTATCTGGCAGCAATTAATCTTAATGGCTGTATGCAGTAAACAGCAATGGGCTAATTCCAGCTCTGTCAGCCCCATCAAACAATCCCACATTAGGCAGCTTTTCACTGATCCATTAAGCATATTCAGAACAACAACAAATTCAATGCTGAAGGCATATGCACTAAACATTACAACAGTGATCTTCTGAAGCCATCATTATCTCTTAAATAGTACTTCCCCCATGTATTATCATTATGCTGTACATTAGAAATACTTTGATTAAACTCCCTTAATTCATAACAGCCAGCTGCAGACCATTTATGCAGTTAATCTCAACACAACAGCTATTGAGGAAATATAACAAATGAAGGCTGTAAACTGGAAGTCATTACTATAAAAGATACTGGTTCCCTAGCCCTTGTAGTGCAAAGTGCATGGCAAGATTGTACTTTAGAATGACAGTAATGCAGACAGAAACAACTAATGGCTTTCCACATGTCCTGCAACCTATGCAGCAGGAGTTGCAGCTGTAAAGATGTGTGCAGGAGTGACCTGACAAACTGTCAGCATGAATGGCAAAAACATCCAGGAGCCCCATGTTCAAAGGACCAAAATATCACATGAGACCCAGCATGCAAACTGCAGCCTCTCCATGGCTTTGCTGTCTTCATCTGGAGCACACTGCAATTTGTCTCTTTGAAAGAACAGCTCTGATTTCTTCCTCTATGAAGCCCCAGTTAGTAGCAATGACACTTTGAAAGACTGCAGACCTTTAGTTTCCTTTCCTACAAGTAATAGCTGTTTTGAGAATTTTTATTAGACCGTTTTCTCTTTAAGGTATAATGGATATGGTGTGGCAAGAAAATTTGCATAAAGCTTTCCATGATCATGTAAACAAAACAATATTATCAGGATGGGAAGGAAAACAGTAGCTACTTTATGTTTCCACTATGACCTGAAATTCACATGAGGTATTCTCATTTAATAACATGAAAATGTTAAAAAGATAAAAGTTGATGGTATTTTAAGTTTTCATCTAATATATCCCATAAAAATATATGTATTAGAAATTCACTCAGAGGGTTTTATGCTGCATGTCAAGGAAAAACAGGAGTTAAATTTGTGTTACTAATCTAGATTGTACCCTTTCTTAATTATAAAAATACCCCAAGAAATCTGTGGGATTTGGATACAAAAAACACTTTCACAAATTCTTTACTTGTCATATGTAAAGAAACCATAAAAATATTAGTGAATAAGGCCTATGTGTTTTACAGTTCTTCACTATATATAAATAGTTTATTTGATTTTAAAGATATAAACCACAGACACAGTGTCTACCTTGCAATGAAATGATCAAATAAATAAAACTTCAATTTGGCATGAGCTGCCAGTTCTGATCTTAATTCCACTTCATAAGTCCAACTCACTTAAAGGTGGAATGCAAAATCTCTGCAGCACCTTCAGGACCTGCATTAAGGATCAGGCAAAGGCATGCAAGAGGCAACAACAACCTTCAGAGGGCCAGAAGAATCAACTTCCTGACATTTGGATAAAATCAAGGTGAAAAGTCTCCCTACAAGTACAGTTTCATGCTTCTATTATTTTCTAAAGGTCATGCACTGCTGGCATATGTAAGGCTGTAGCTCTCCACCCATTTATGTGAGGAGGCAGGGCTGCATACCATGGTAGATGATCTGTACTGCCTAAGCAGCCAACGTGCTTAAACAGTGAATTTTGCAAAGATTATTCCATCCCAGACTTTTAAAGACTATCCTAGTGTTCTCCCTTTCAGAAGGAAGAGAATGGACTTGTGCTTCAGACACAGATTTCAAACACAGGCACCTCTCTTACCTCCACAGCAGCTTGCCTCATGATCTTAGGAAAGCTTGACTGCCTTTCTTTATAATGTTGATAACATGATTTTCCATGTGACAGAGCTGTTGCCAAGACAAATTGGTGATGTTTCCAAGTATTTGATCAGAAAGTTGAACAGAAAAAAATATTTTTACATCATTTCCAATGAGGCATTCTGATTCTTGGCTATCAAAGCTGACTCTCATGATCAGAGTCATGCAGGACTTTTCGCTATCAGCAAATCTGTCTATAACATAGATCTACTCTGAATTGTTGCAAAACCAGCACTGACTCCCAACAGGTCTGACCAGCTTCTGAGATGATGAAAATAAGCAGAAGTGTCTGTGGTCCTCAAGAAGGCAAGTGCTGAGCTTGTAGGAGCTGTATCCCTACCAGCATCCTTCAATGCTATCACCACAGTGGGCAATCTCTTTTTTAACAAGAAGCCAGTTAATAGACAAGTTCCAGGAAATTGTTTCTTTATTTCAGTCTAATTCGTGCTGTTCTGGAGGCTGGATGCCAATATTTGGAAGTAGATGAGGTGAGTTCTATCTTTAGCCTATTTAATGTGATCTGGAGATAACCTAGAGCAAGCACCTGAAAACCAAAAATGAAAGTGAAAGCTGAGCAATTATAATTTTTAAATTTTTTTGTTTTTTTTCACACTGAAGCATTTCTAGGTACAAGAGCTTCTAAGGAATATTAGACACCTGGCTGAAAATCAAGATCTCAGCAGAGTCTGGGCACTTAGGAGTAAGGCATTCTCTTACTAAGGACTTTTATGAGTGAAAAATTTCAATTAGTCGCCTAAACACAGTTGAATTTCCCTACTGAACAGAATTCTCAATGTAATTTATATGATTCTTGTATGTGAGCTACTAATTTGGGAAGAAATTACTTTTCCCAAACATAAAGAGAGTGACTCAACATCTTCTCTGGCAGTCAGAACCATCTGTGATATGTGTGACAATTATAATTTTTAAAGTGTGCCTGAATCATTATATGCAGCTATCTTTGTCCAGTTTTACATTTTGCTTCCTTTTCCAGCAGTACTTGTTTCTTAAAAGCAGTTGAAAATGCCGTAAGCAATACATTTTCAATAATTTATTTAATTTTTTTCAAGATATAATCCACTTGGATTTGAGGAAATCCAAGTGGATAAGTGCTACACTTCAGAACAAAAAAGAAGATTGTTCCACCCTTCTCTTCCAGAAAACAGAG